>NW_027208725.1:17500-47953 GCF_027789765.1 Dendropsophus ebraccatus
CAACGACCCCACCAAATTAACTCTAGCCCCTATGGCTCAGGCTGGGCGGGTCCCCAAAATCGGCCCAGTCGCAACGTTTGGAGAAGAGAAACGTCGAAAAAAAGACTAAGTCCCAACGTCGACGTGCCCTGTTTGGACCCCCGCCCCGCGGCCGTTTTTTCAGCTAGGGGCCCGAAACTCTGCGGGCGCGTAGTCCTTGACCCCTTCTCTTCAACGACCCCACCAAATTAACTCTAGCCCCTATGGCTCAGGCTGGGCGGGTCCCCAAAATCGGCCCAGTCGCAACGTTTGGAGAAGAGAAACGTCGAAAAAAAGACTAAGTCCCAACGTCGACGTGCCCTGTTTGGACCCCCGCCCCGCGGCCGTTTTTTCAGCTAGGGGCCCGAAACTCTGCGGGCGCGTAGTCCTTGACCCCTTCTCTTCAACGACCCCACCAAATTAACTCTAGCCCCTATGGCTCAGGCTGGGCGGGTCCCCAACATCGACCCGTCGCAACGTTTGGAGAAGAGAAACGTCGAAAAAAAGACTAAGTCCCAACGTCGACGTGCCCTGTTTGGACCCCCGCCCCGCGGCCGTTTTTTCAGCTAGGGGCCCGAAACTCTGCGGGCGCGTAGTCCTTGACCCCTTCTCTTCAACGACCCCACCAAATTAACTCTAGCCCCTATGGCTCAGGCTGGGCGGGTCCCCAAAATCGGCCCGTCGCAACGTTTGGAGAAGAGAAACGTCGAAAAAAAGACTAAGTCCCAACGTCGACGTGCCCTGTTTGGACCCCCGCCCCGCGGCCGTTTTTTCAGCTAGGGGCCCGAAACTCTGCGGGCGCGTAGTCCTTGACCCCTTCTCTTCAACGACCCCACCAAATTAACTCTAGCCCCTATGGCTCAGGCTGGGCGGGTCCCCAAAATCGGACCCAGTCGCAACGTTTGGAGAAGAGAAACGTCGAAAAAAAGACTAAGTCCCAACGTCGACGTGCCCTGTTTGGACCCCCGCCCCGCGGCCGTTTTTTCAGCTAGGGGCCCGAAACTCTGCGGGCGCGTAGTCCTTGACCCCTTCTCTTCAACGACCCCACCAAATTAACTCTAGCCCCTATGGCTCAGGCTGGGCGGGTCCCCAAAATCGGCCCATCGCAACGTTTGGAGAAGAGAAACGTCGAAAAAAAGACTAAGTCCCAACGTCGACGTGCCCTGTTTGGACCCCCGCCCCGCGGCCGTTTTTTCAGCTACGGGCCCGAAACTCTGCGGGCGCGTAGTCCTTGACCCCTTCTCTTCAACGACCCCACCAAATTAACTCTAGCCCCTATGGCTCAGGCTGGGCGGGTCCCCAAAATCGACCCAGTCGCAACGTTTGGAGAAGAGAAACGTCGAAAAAAAGACTAAGTCCCAACGTCGACGTGCCCTGTTTGGACCCCCGCCCCGCGGCCGTTTTTTCAGCTAGGGGCCCGAAACTCTGCGGGCGCGTAGTCCTTGACCCCTTCTCTTCAACGACCCCACCAAATTAACTCTAGCCCCTATGGCTCAGGCTGGGCGGGTCCCCAAAATCGGCCCGTCGCAACGTTTGGAGAAGAGAAACGTCGAAAAAAAGACTAAGTCCCAACGTCGACGTGCCCTGTTTGGACCCCCGCCCCGCGGCCGTTTTTTCAGCTAGGGGCCCGAAACTCTGCGGGCGCGTAGTCCTTGACCCCTTCTCTTCAACGACCCCACCAAATTAACTCTAGCCCCTATGGCTCAGGCTGGGCGGGTCCCCAAAATCGACCCATCGCAACGTTTGGAGAAGAGAAACGTCGAAAAAAAGACTAAGTCCCAACGTCGACGTGCCCTGTTTGGACCCCCGCCCCGCGGCCGTTTTTTCAGCTACGGGCCCGAAACTCTGCGGGCGCGTAGTCCTTGACCCCTTCTCTTCAACGACCCCACCAAATTAACTCTAGCCCCTATGGCTAAGGCTGGGCGGGTCCCCAAAATCGGCCCGTCGCAACGTTTGGAGAAGAGAAACGTCGAAAAAAAGACTAAGTCCCAACGTCGACGTGCCCTGTTTGGACCCCCGCCCCGCGGCCGTTTTTTCAGCTAGGGGCCCGAAACTCTGCGGGCGCGTAGTCCTTGACCCCTTCTCTTCAACGACCCCACCAAATTAACTCTAGCCCCTATGGCTCAGGCTGGGCGGGTCCCCAAAATCGACCCGTCGCAACGTTTGGAGAAGAGAAACGTCGAAAAAAAGACTAAGTCCCAACGTCGACGTGCCCTGTTTGGACCCCCGCCCCGCGGCCGTTTTTTCAGCTAGGGGCCCGAAACTCTGCGGGCGCGTAGTCCTTGACCCCTTCTCTTCAACGACCCCACCAAATTAACTCTAGCCCCTATGGCTCAGGCTGGGCGGGTCCCCAAAATCGGCCCAGTCGCAACGTTTGGAGAAGAGAAACGTCGAAAAAAAGACTAAGTCCCAACGTCGACGTGCCCAGTTTGGACCCCCGCCCCGCGGCCGTTTTTTCAGCTAGGGGCCCGAAACTCTGCGGGCGCGTAGTCCTTGACCCCTTCTCTTCAACGACCCCACCAAATTAACTCTAGCCCCTATGGCTCAGGCTGGGCGGGTCCCCAAAATCGGCCCATCGCAACGTTTGGAGAAGAGAAACGTCGAAAAAAAGACTAAGTCCCAACGTCGACGTGCCCTGTTTGGACCCCCGCCCCGCGGCCGTTTTTTCAGCTAGGGGCCCGAAACTCTGCGGGCGCGTAGTCCTTGACCCCTTCTCTTCAACGACCCCACCAAATTAACTCTAGCCCCTATGGCTCAGGCTGGGCGGGTCCCCAAAATCGACCCGTCGCAACGTTTGGAGAAGAGAAACGTCGAAAAAAAGACTAAGTCCCAACGTCGACGTGCCCTGTTTGGACCCCCGCCCCGCGGCCGTTTTTTCAGCTAGGGGCCCGAAACTCTGCGGGCGCGTAGTCCTTGACCCCTTCTCTTCAACGACCCCACCAAATTAACTCTAGCCCCTATGGCTCAGGCTGGGCGGGTCCCCAAAATCGACCCATCGCAACGTTTGGAGAAGAGAAACGTCGAAAAAAAGACTAAGTCCCAACGTCGACGTGCCCTGTTTGGACCCCCGCCCCGCGGCCGTTTTTTCAGCTAGGGGCCCGAAACTCTGCGGGCGCGTAGTCCTTGACCCCTTCTCTTCAACGACCCCACCAAATTAACTCTAGCCCCTATGGCTCAGGCTGGGCGGGTCCCCAAAATCGGCCCAGTCGCAACGTTTGGAGAAGAGAAACGTCGAAAAAAAGACTAAGTCCCAACGTCGACGTGCCCTGTTTGGACCCCCGCCCCGCGGCCGTTTTTTCAGCTACGGGCCCGAAACTCTGCGGGCGCGTAGTCCTTGACCCCTTCTCTTCAACGACCCCACCAAATTAACTCTAGCCCCTATGGCTCAGGCTGGGCGGGTCCCCAAAATCGGCCCGTCGCAACGTTTGGAGAAGAGAAACGTCGAAAAAAAGACTAAGTCCCAACGTCGACGTGCCCTGTTTGGACCCCCGCCCCGCGGCCGTTTTTTCAGCTAGGGGCCCGAAACTCTGCGGGCGCGTAGTCCTTGACCCCTTCTCTTCAACGACCCCACCAAATTAACTCTAGCCCCTATGGCTCAGGCTGGGCGGGTCCCCAAAATCGGCCCGTCGCAACGTTTGGAGAAGAGAAACGTCGAAAAAAAGACTAAGTCCCAACGTCGACGTGCCCTGTTTGGACCCCCGCCCCGCGGCCGTTTTTTCAGCTAGGGGCCCGAAACTCTGCGGGCGCGTAGTCCTTGACCCCTTCTCTTCAACGACCCCACCAAATTAACTCTAGCCCCTATGGCTCAGGCTGGGCGGGTCCCCAAAATCGACCCGTCGCAACGTTTGGAGAAGAGAAACGTCGAAAAAAAGACTAAGTCCCAACGTCGACGTGCCCTGTTTGGACCCCCGCCCCGCGGCCGTTTTTTCAGCTAGGGGCCCGAAACTCTGCGGGCGCGTAGTCCTTGACCCCTTCTCTTCAACGACCCCACCAAATTAACTCTAGCCCCTATGGCTCAGGCTGGGCGGGTCCCCAAAATCGGACCCGTCGCAACGTTTGGAGAAGAGAAACGTCGAAAAAAAGACTAAGTCCCAACGTCGACGTGCCCTGTTTGGACCCCCGCCCCGCGGCCGTTTTTTCAGCTAGGGGCCCGAAACTCTGCGGGCGCGTAGTCCTTGACCCCTTCTCTTCAACGACCCCACCAAATTAACTCTAGCCCCTATGGCTCAGGCTGGGCGGGTCCCCAAAATCGGCCCAGTCGCAACGTTTGGAGAAGAGAAACGTCGAAAAAAAGACTAAGTCCCAACGTCGACGTGCCCTGTTTGGACCCCCGCCCCGCGGCCGTTTTTTCAGCTAGGGGCCCGAAACTCTGCGGGCGCGTAGTCCTTGACCCCTTCTCTTCAACGACCCCACCAAATTAACTCTAGCCCCTATGGCTCAGGCTGGGCGGGTCCCCAAAATCGGCCCAGTCGCAACGTTTGGAGAAGAGAAACGTCGAAAAAAAGACTAAGTCCCAACGTCGACGTGCCCTGTTTGGACCCCCGCCCCGCGGCCGTTTTTTCAGCTAGGGGCCCGAAACTCTGCGGGCGCGTAGTCCTTGACCCCTTCTCTTCAACGACCCCACCAAATTAACTCTAGCCCCTATGGCTCAGGCTGGGCGGGTCCCCAAAATCGACCCATCGCAACGTTTGGAGAAGAGAAACGTCGAAAAAAAGACTAAGTCCCAACGTCGACGTGCCCTGTTTGGACCCCCGCCCCGCGGCCGTTTTTTCAGCTAGGGGCCCGAAACTCTGCGGGCGCGTAGTCCTTGACCCCTTCTCTTCAACGACCCCACCAAATTAACTCTAGCCCCTATGGCTCAGGCTGGGCGGGTCCCCAAAATCGGACCCATCGCAACGTTTGGAGAAGAGAAACGTCGAAAAAAAGACTAAGTCCCAACGTCGACGTGCCCAGTTTGGACCCCCGCCCCGCGGCCGTTTTTTCAGCTAGGGGCCCGAAACTCTGCGGGCGCGTAGTCCTTGACCCCTTCTCTTCAACGACCCCACCAAATTAACTCTAGCCCCTATGGCTCAGGCTGGGCGGGTCCCCAAAATCGGACCCGTCGCAACGTTTGGAGAAGAGAAACGTCGAAAAAAAGACTAAGTCCCAACGTCGACGTGCCCTGTTTGGACCCCCGCCCCGCGGCCGTTTTTTCAGCTAGGGGCCCGAAACTCTGCGGGCGCGTAGTCCTTGACCCCTTCTCTTCAACGACCCCACCAAATTAACTCTAGCCCCTATGGCTCAGGCTGGGCGGGTCCCCAAAATCGGCACATCGCAACGTTTGGAGAAGAGAAACGTCGAAAAAAAGACTAAGTCCCAACGTCGACGTGCCCTGTTTGGACCCCCGCCCCGCGGCCGTTTTTTCAGCTAGGGGCCCGAAACTCTGCGGGCGCGTAGTCCTTGACCCCTTCTCTTCAACGACCCCACCAAATTAACTCTAGCCCCTATGGCTCAGGCTGGGCGGGTCCCCACAATCGGCACGTCGCAACGTTTGGAGAAGAGAAACGTCGAAAAAAAGACTAAGTCCCAACGTCGACGTGCCCTGTTTGGACCCCCGCCCCGCGGCCGTTTTTTCAGCTAGGGGCCCGAAACTCTGCGGGCGCGTAGTCCTTGACCCCTTCTCTTCAACGACCCCACCAAATTAACTCTAGCCCCTATGGCTCAGGCTGGGCGGGTCCCCAAAATCGGCCCAGTCGCAACGTTTGGAGAAGAGAAACGTCGAAAAAAAGACTAAGTCCCAACGTCGACGTGCCCTGTTTGGACCCCCGCCCCGCGGCCGTTTTTTCAGCTAGGGGCCCGAAACTCTGCGGGCGCGTAGTCCTTGACCCCTTCTCTTCAACGACCCCACCAAATTAACTCTAGCCCCTATGGCTCAGGCTGGGCGGGTCCCCAAAATCGACCCGTCGCAACGTTTGGAGAAGAGAAACGTCGAAAAAAAGACTAAGTCCCAACGTCGACGTGCCCTGTTTGGACCCCCGCCCCGCGGCCGTTTTTTCAGCTAGGGGCCCGAAACTCTGCGGGCGCGTAGTCCTTGACCCCTTCTCTTCAACGACCCCACCAAATTAACTCTAGCCCCTATGGCTCAGGCTGGGCGGGTCCCCAAAATCGGCCCATCGCAACGTTTGGAGAAGAGAAACGTCGAAAAAAAGACTAAGTCCCAACGTCGACGTGCCCTGTTTGGACCCCCGCCCCGCGGCCGTTTTTTCAGCTAGGGGCCCGAAACTCTGCGGGCGCGTAGTCCTTGACCCCTTCTCTTCAACGACCCCACCAAATTAACTCTAGCCCCTATGGCTCAGGCTGGGCGGGTCCCCAAAATCGACCCGTCGCAACGTTTGGAGAAGAGAAACGTCGAAAAAAAGACTAAGTCCCAACGTCGACGTGCCCTGTTTGGACCCCCGCCCCGCGGCCGTTTTTTCAGCTAGGGGCCCGAAACTCTGCGGGCGCGTAGTCCTTGACCCCTTCTCTTCAACGACCCCACCAAATTAACTCTAGCCCCTATGGCTCAGGCTGGGCGGGTCCCCAAAATCGACCCATCGCAACGTTTGGAGAAGAGAAACGTCGAAAAAAAGACTAAGTCCCAACGTCGACGTGCCCTGTTTGGACCCCCGCCCCGCGGCCGTTTTTTCAGCTAGGGGCCCGAAACTCTGCGGGCGCGTAGTCCTTGACCCCTTCTCTTCAACGACCCCACCAAATTAACTCTAGCCCCTATGGCTCAGGCTGGGCGGGTCCCCAAAATCGACCCGTCGCAACGTTTGGAGAAGAGAAACGTTGAAAAAAAGACTAAGTCCCAACGTCGACGTGCCCTGTTTGGACCCCCGCCCCGCGGCCGTTTTTTCAGCTAGGGGCCCGAAACTCTGCGGGCGCGTAGTCCTTGACCCCTTCTCTTCAACGACCCCACCAAATTAACTCTAGCCCCTATGGCTCAGGCTGGGCGGGTCCCCAAAATCGACCCGTCGCAACGTTTGGAGAAGAGAAACGTCGAAAAAAAGACTAAGTCCCAACGTCGACGTGCCCTGTTTGGACCCCCGCCCCGCGGCCGTTTTTTCAGCTAGGGGCCCGAAACTCTGCGGGCGCGTAGTCCTTGACCCCTTCTCTTCAACGACCCCACCAAATTAACTCTAGCCCCTATGGCTCAGGCTGGGCGGGTCCCCAAAATCGGCCCATCGCAACGTTTGGAGAAGAGAAACGTCGAAAAAAAGACTAAGTCCCAACGTCGACGTGCCCTGTTTGGACCCCCGCCCCGCGGCCGTTTTTTCAGCTAGGGGCCCGAAACTCTGCGGGCGCGTAGTCCTTGACCCCTTCTCTTCAACGACCCCACCAAATTAACTCTAGCCCCTATGGCTCAGGCTGGGCGGGTCCCCAAAATCGACCCGTCGCAACGTTTGGAGAAGAGAAACGTCGAAAAAAAGACTAAGTCCCAACGTCGACGTGCCCTGTTTGGACCCCCGCCCCGCGGCCGTTTTTTCAGCTAGGGGCCCGAAACTCTGCGGGCGCGTAGTCCTTGACCCCTTCTCTTCAACGACCCCACCAAATTAACTCTAGCCCCTATGGCTCAGGCTGGGCGGGTCCCCAAAATCGACCCATCGCAACGTTTGGAGAAGAGAAACGTCGAAAAAAAGACTAAGTCCCAACGTCGACGTGCCCTGTTTGGACCCCCGCCCCGCGGCCGTTTTTTCAGCTAGGGGCCCGAAACTCTGCGGGCGCGTAGTCCTTGACCCCTTCTCTTCAACGACCCCACCAAATTAACTCTAGCCCCTATGGCTCAGGCTGGGCGGGTCCCCAAAATCGGCACATCGCAACGTTTGGAGAATAGAAACGTCGAAAAAAAGACTAAGTCCCAACGTCGACGTGCCCTGTTTGGACCCCCGCCCCGCGGCCGTTTTTTCAGCTAGGGGCCCGAAACTCTGCGGGCGCGTAGTCCTTGACCCCTTCTCTTCAACGACCCCACCAAATTAACTCTAGCCCCTATGGCTCAGGCTGGGCGGGTCCCCAAAATCGACCCGTCGCAACGTTTGGAGAAGAGAAACGTCGAAAAAAAGACTAAGTCCCAACGTCGACGTGCCCTGTTTGGACCCCCGCCCCGCGGCCGTTTTTTCAGCTAGGGGCCCGAAACTCTGCGGGCGCGTAGTCCTTGACCCCTTCTCTTCAACGACCCCACCAAATTAACTCTAGCCCCTATGGCTCAGGCTGGGCGGGTCCCCAAAATCGGCCCAGTCGCAACGTTTGGAGAAGAGAAACGTCGAAAAAAAGACTAAGTCCCAACGTCGACGTGCCCTGTTTGGACCCCCGCCCCGCGGCCGTTTTTTCAGCTAGGGGCCCGAAACTCTGCGGGCGCGTAGTCCTTGACCCCTTCTCTTCAACGACCCCACCAAATTAACTCTAGCCCCTATGGCTCAGGCTGGGCGGGTCCCCAAAATCGACCCGTCGCAACGTTTGGAGAAGAGAAACGTCGAAAAAAAGACTAAGTCCCAACGTCGACGTGCCCTGTTTGGACCCCCGCCCCGCGGCCGTTTTTTCAGCTACGGGCCCGAAACTCTGCGGGCGCGTAGTCCTTGACCCCTTCTCTTCAACGACCCCACCAAATTAACTCTAGCCCCTATGGCTCAGGCTGGGCGGGTCCCCAAAATCGACCCGTCGCAACGTTTGGAGAAGAGAAACGTCGAAAAAAAGACTAAGTCCCAACGTCGACGTGCCCTGTTTGGACCCCCGCCCCGCGGCCGTTTTTTCAGCTAGGGGCCCGAAACTCTGCGGGCGCGTAGTCCTTGACCCCTTCTCTTCAACGACCCCACCAAATTAACTCTAGCCCCAATGGCTCAGGCTGGGCGGGTCCCCAAAATCGGCCCAGTCGCAACGTTTGGAGAAGAGAAACGTCGAAAAAAAGACTAAGTCCCAACGTCGACGTGCCCTGTTTGGACCCCCGCCCCGCGGCCGTTTTTTCAGCTAGGGGCCCGAAACTCTGCGGGCGCGTAGTCCTTGACCCCTTCTCTTCAACGACCCCACCAAATTAACTCTAGCCCCTATGGCTCAGGCTGGGCGGGTCCCCAAAATCGGCCCAGTCGCAACGTTTGGAGAAGAGAAACGTCGAAAAAAAGACTAAGTCCCAACGTCGACGTGCCCTGTTTGGACCCCCGCCCCGCGGCCGTTTTTTCAGCTAGGGGCCCGAAACTCTGCGGGCGCGTAGTCCTTGACCCCTTCTCTTCAACGACCCCACCAAATTAACTCTAGCCCCTATGGCTCAGGCTGGGCGGGTCCCCAAAATCGACCCGTCGCAACGTTTGGAGAAGAGAAACGTCGAAAAAAAGACTAAGTCCCAACGTCGACGTGCCCTGTTTGGACCCCCGCCCCGCGGCCGTTTTTTCAGCTAGGGGCCCGAAACTCTGCGGGCGCGTAGTCCTTGACCCCTTCTCTTCAACGACCCCACCAAATTAACTCTAGCCCCTATGGCTCAGGCTGGGCGGGTCCCCAAAATCGGCCCGTCGCAACGTTTGGAGAAGAGAAACGTCGAAAAAAAGACTAAGTCCCAACGTCGACGTGCCCTGTTTGGACCCCCGCCCCGCGGCCGTTTTTTCAGCTAGGGGCCCGAAACTCTGCGGGCGCGTAGTCCTTGACCCCTTCTCTTCAACGACCCCACCAAATTAACTCTAGCCCCTATGGCTCAGGCTGGGCGGGTCCCCAAAATCGACCCGTCGCAACGTTTGGAGAAGAGAAACGTCGAAAAAAAGACTAAGTCCCAACGTCGACGTGCCCTGTTTGGACCCCCGCCCCGCGGCCGTTTTTTCAGCTAGGGGCCCGAAACTCTGCGGGCGCGTAGTCCTTGACCCCTTCTCTTCAACGACCCCACCAAATTAACTCTAGCCCCTATGGCTCAGGCTGGGCGGGTCCCCAAAATCGGCCCAGTCGCAACGTTTGGAGAAGAGAAACGTCGAAAAAAAGACTAAGTCCCAACGTCGACGTGCCCTGTTTGGACCCCCGCCCCGCGGCCGTTTTTTCAGCTAGGGGCCCGAAACTCTGCGGGCGCGTAGTCCTTGACCCCTTCTCTTCAACGACCCCACCAAATTAACTCTAGCCCCTATGGCTCAGGCTGGGCGGGTCCCCAAAATCGGACCCGTCGCAACGTTTGGAGAAGAGAAACGTCGAAAAAAAGACTAAGTCCCAACGTCGACGTGCCCTGTTTGGACCCCCGCCCCGCGGCCGTTTTTTCAGCTAGGGGCCCGAAACTCTGCGGGCGCGTAGTCCTTGACCCCTTCTCTTCAACGACCCCACCAAATTAACTCTAGCCCCTATGGCTCAGGCTGGGCGGGTCCCCAAAATCGACCCGTCGCAACGTTTGGAGAAGAGAAACGTCGAAAAAAAGACTAAGTCCCAACGTCGACGTGCCCTGTTTGGACCCCCGCCCCGCGGCCGTTTTTTCAGCTAGGGGCCCGAAACTCTGCGGGCGCGTAGTCCTTGACCCCTTCTCTTCAACGACCCCACCAAATTAACTCTAGCCCCTATGGCTCAGGCTGGGCGGGTCCCCAAAATCGGCCCGTCGCAACGTTTGGAGAAGAGAAACGTCGAAAAAAAGACTAAGTCCCAACGTCGACGTGCCCTGTTTGGACCCCCGCCCCGCGGCCGTTTTTTCAGCTAGGGGCCCGAAACTCTGCGGGCGCGTAGTCCTTGACCCCTTCTCTTCAACGACCCCACCAAATTAACTCTAGCCCCTATGGCTCAGGCTGGGCGGGTCCCCAAAATCGACCCGTCGCAACGTTTGGAGAAGAGAAACGTCGAAAAAAAGACTAAGTCCCAACGTCGACGTGCCCTGTTTGGACCCCCGCCCCGCGGCCGTTTTTTCAGCTAGGGGCCCGAAACTCTGCGGGCGCGTAGTCCTTGACCCCTTCTCTTCAACGACCCCACCAAATTAACTCTAGCCCCTATGGCTCAGGCTGGGCGGGTCCCCAAAATCGGCCCGTCGCAACGTTTGGAGAAGAGAAACGTCGAAAAAAAGACTAAGTCCCAACGTCGACGTGCCCTGTTTGGACCCCCGCCCCGCGGCCGTTTTTTCAGCTAGGGGCCCGAAACTCTGCGGGCGCGTAGTCCTTGACCCCTTCTCTTCAACGACCCCACCAAATTAACTCTAGCCCCTATGGCTCAGGCTGGGCGGGTCCCCAAAATCGACCCGTCGCAACGTTTGGAGAAGAGAAACGTCGAAAAAAAGACTAAGTCCCAACGTCGACGTGCCCTGTTTGGACCCCCGCCCCGCGGCCGTTTTTTCAGCTAGGGGCCCGAAACTCTGCGGGCGCGTAGTCCTTGACCCCTTCTCTTCAACGACCCCACCAAATTAACTCTAGCCCCTATGGCTCAGGCTGGGCGGGTCCCCAAAATCGGCCCAGTCGCAACGTTTGGAGAAGAGAAACGTCGAAAAAAAGACTAAGTCCCAACGTCGACGTGCCCTGTTTGGACCCCCGCCCCGCGGCCGTTTTTTCAGCTAGGGGCCCGAAACTCTGCGGGCGCGTAGTCCTTGACCCCTTCTCTTCAACGACCCCACCAAATTAACTCTAGCCCCTATGGCTCAGGCTGGGCGGGTCCCCAAAATCGGCCCAGTCGCAACGTTTGGAGAAGAGAAACGTCGAAAAAAAGACTAAGTCCCAACGTCGACGTGCCCTGTTTGGACCCCCGCCCCGCGGCCGTTTTTTCAGCTAGGGGCCCGAAACTCTGCGGGCGCGTAGTCCTTGACCCCTTCTCTTCAACGACCCCACCAAATTAACTCTAGCCCCTATGGCTCAGGCTGGGCGGGTCCCCAAAATCGGCCCATCGCAACGTTTGGAGAAGAGAAACGTCGAAAAAAAGACTAAGTCCCAACGTCGACGTGCCCTGTTTGGACCCCCGCCCCGCGGCCGTTTTTTCAGCTAGGGGCCCGAAACTCTGCGGGCGCGTAGTCCTTGACCCCTTCTCTTCAACGACCCCACCAAATTAACTCTAGCCCCTATGGCTCAGGCTGGGCGGGTCCCCAAAATCGGCCCGTCGCAACGTTTGGAGAAGAGAAACGTCGAAAAAAAGACTAAGTCCCAACGTCGACGTGCCCTGTTTGGACCCCCGCCCCGCGGCCGTTTTTTCAGCTAGGGGCCCGAAACTCTGCGGGCGCGTAGTCCTTGACCCCTTCTCTTCAACGACCCCACCAAATTAACTCTAGCCCCTATGGCTCAGGCTGGGCGGGTCCCCAAAATCGACCCGTCGCAACGTTTGGAGAATAGAAACGTCGAAAAAAAGACTAAGTCCCAACGTCGACGTGCCCTGTTTGGACCCCCGCCCCGCGGCCGTTTTTTCAGCTAGGGGCCCGAAACTCTGCGGGCGCGTAGTCCTTGACCCCTTCTCTTCAACGACCCCACCAAATTAACTCTAGCCCCTATGGCTCAGGCTGGGCGGGTCCCCAAAATCGGCCCAGTCGCAACGTTTGGAGAAGAGAAACGTCGAAAAAAAGACTAAGTCCCAACGTCGACGTGCCCTGTTTGGACCCCCGCCCCGCGGCCGTTTTTTCAGCTAGGGGCCCGAAACTCTGCGGGCGCGTAGTCCTTGACCCCTTCTCTTCAACGACCCCACCAAATTAACTCTAGCCCCTATGGCTCAGGCTGGGCGGGTCCCCAAAATCGGACCCGTCGCAACGTTTGGAGAAGAGAAACGTCGAAAAAAAGACTAAGTCCCAACGTCGACGTGCCCTGTTTGGACCCCCGCCCCGCGGCCGTTTTTTCAGCTAGGGGCCCGAAACTCTGCGGGCGCGTAGTCCTTGACCCCTTCTCTTCAACGACCCCACCAAATTAACTCTAGCCCCTATGGCTCAGGCTGGGCGGGTCCCCAAAATCGACCCGTCGCAACGTTTGGAGAAGAGAAACGTCGAAAAAAAGACTAAGTCCCAACGTCGACGTGCCCTGTTTGGACCCCCGCCCCGCGGCCGTTTTTTCAGCTAGGGGCCCGAAACTCTGCGGGCGCGTAGTCCTTGACCCCTTCTCTTCAACGACCCCACCAAATTAACTCTAGCCCCTATGGCTCAGGCTGGGCGGGTCCCCAAAATCGGCCCAGTCGCAACGTTTGGAGAAGAGAAACGTCGAAAAAAAGACTAAGTCCCAACGTCGACGTGCCCTGTTTGGACCCCCGCCCCGCGGCCGTTTTTTCAGCTAGGGGCCCGAAACTCTGCGGGCGCGTAGTCCTTGACCCCTTCTCTTCAACGACCCCACCAAATTAACTCTAGCCCCTATGGCTCAGGCTGGGCGGGTCCCCAAAATCGACCCGTCGCAACGTTTGGAGAAGAGAAACGTCGAAAAAAAGACTAAGTCCCAACGTCGACGTGCCCTGTTTGGACCCCCGCCCCGCGGCCGTTTTTTCAGCTAGGGGCCCGAAACTCTGCGGGCGCGTAGTCCTTGACCCCTTCTCTTCAACGACCCCACCAAATTAACTCTAGCCCCTATGGCTCAGGCTGGGCGGGTCCCCAAAATCGACCCGTCGCAACGTTTGGAGAAGAGAAACGTCGAAAAAAAGACTAAGTCCCAACGTCGACGTGCCCTGTTTGGACCCCCGCCCCGCGGCCGTTTTTTCAGCTAGGGGCCCGAAACTCTGCGGGCGCGTAGTCCTTGACCCCTTCTCTTCAACGACCCCACCAAATTAACTCTAGCCCCTATGGCTCAGGCTGGGCGGGTCCCCAAAATCGGACCCGTCGCAACGTTTGGAGAAGAGAAACGTCGAAAAAAAGACTAAGTCCCAACGTCGACGTGCCCTGTTTGGACCCCCGCCCCGCGGCCGTTTTTTCAGCTAGGGGCCCGAAACTCTGCGGGCGCGTAGTCCTTGACCCCTTCTCTTCAACGACCCCACCAAATTAACTCTAGCCCCTATGGCTCAGGCTGGGCGGGTCCCCAAAATCGGCCCAGTCGCAACGTTTGGAGAAGAGAAACGTCGAAAAAAAGACTAAGTCCCAACGTCGACGTGCCCTGTTTGGACCCCCGCCCCGCGGCCGTTTTTTCAGCTAGGGGCCCGAAACTCTGCGGGCGCGTAGTCCATGACCCCTTCTCTTCAACGACCCCACCAAATTAACTCTAGCCCCTATGGCTCAGGCTGGGCGGGTCCCCAAAATCGGCCCATCGCAACGTTTGGAGAAGAGAAACGTCGAAAAAAAGACTAAGTCCCAACGTCGACGTGCCCTGTTTGGACCCCCGCCCCGCGGCCGTTTTTTCAGCTAGGGGCCCGAAACTCTGCGGGCGCGTAGTCCTTGACCCCTTCTCTTCAACGACCCCACCAAATTAACTCTAGCCCCTATGGCTCAGGCTGGGCGGGTCCCCAAAATCGGCCCGTCGCAACGTTTGGAGAAGAGAAACGTCGAAAAAAAGACTAAGTCCCAACGTCGACGTGCCCTGTTTGGACCCCCGCCCCGCGGCCGTTTTTTCAGCTAGGGGCCCGAAACTCTGCGGGCGCGTAGTCCTTGACCCCTTCTCTTCAACGACCCCACCAAATTAACTCTAGCCCCTATGGCTCAGGCTGGGCGGGTCCCCAAAATCGGCCCGTCGCAACGTTTGGAGAAGAGAAACGTCGAAAAAAAGACTAAGTCCCAACGTCGACGTGCCCTGTTTGGACCCCCGCCCCGCGGCCGTTTTTTCAGCTAGGGGCCCGAAACTCTGCGGGCGCGTAGTCCTTGACCCCTTCTCTTCAACGACCCCACCAAATTAACTCTAGCCCCTATGGCTCAGGCTGGGCGGGTCCCCAAAATCGACCCGTCGCAACGTTTGGAGAAGAGAAACGTCGAAAAAAAGACTAAGTCCCAACGTCGACGTGCCCTGTTTGGACCCCCGCCCCGCGGCCGTTTTTTCAGCTAGGGGCCCGAAACTCTGCGGGCGCGTAGTCCTTGACCCCTTCTCTTCAACGACCCCACCAAATTAACTCTAGCCCCTATGGCTCAGGCTGGGCGGGTCCCCAAAATCGGCCCGTCGCAACGTTTGGAGAAGAGAAACGTCGAAAAAAAGACTAAGTCCCAACGTCGACGTGCCCTGTTTGGACCCCCGCCCCGCGGCCGTTTTTTCAGCTAGGGGCCCGAAACTCTGCGGGCGCGTAGTCCTTGACCCCTTCTCTTCAACGACCCCACCAAATTAACTCTAGCCCCTATGGCTCAGGCTGGGCGGGTCCCCAAAATCGACCCGTCGCAACGTTTGGAGAAGAGAAACGTCGAAAAAAAGACTAAGTCCCAACGTCGACGTGCCCTGTTTGGACCCCCGCCCCGCGGCCGTTTTTTCAGCTAGGGGCCCGAAACTCTGCGGGCGCGTAGTCCTTGACCCCTTCTCTTCAACGACCCCACCAAATTAACTCTAGCCCCTATGGCTCAGGCTGGGCGGGTCCCCAAAATCGGCCCATCGCAACGTTTGGAGAAGAGAAACGTCGAAAAAAAGACTAAGTCCCAACGTCGACGTGCCCTGTTTGGACCCCCGCCCCGCGGCCGTTTTTTCAGCTAGGGGCCCGAAACTCTGCGGGCGCGTAGTCCTTGACCCCTTCTCTTCAACGACCCCACCAAATTAACTCTAGCCCCTATGGCTCAGGCTGGGCGGGTCCCCAAAATCGGCCCGTCGCAACGTTTGGAGAAGAGAAACGTCGAAAAAAAGACTAAGTCCCAACGTCGACGTGCCCTGTTTGGACCCCCGCCCCGCGGCCGTTTTTTCAGCTAGGGGCCCGAAACTCTGCGGGCGCGTAGTCCTTGACCCCTTCTCTTCAACGACCCCACCAAATTAACTCTAGCCCCTATGGCTCAGGCTGGGCGGGTCCCCAAAATCGGCCCGTCGCAACGTTTGGAGAAGAGAAACGTCGAAAAAAAGACTAAGTCCCAACGTCGACGTGCCCTGTTTGGACCCCCGCCCCGCGGCCGTTTTTTCAGCTAGGGGCCCGAAACTCTGCGGGCGCGTAGTCCTTGACCCCTTCTCTTCAACGACCCCACCAAATTAACTCTAGCCCCTATGGCTCAGGCTGGGCGGGTCCCCAAAATCGACCCGTCGCAACGTTTGGAGAAGAGAAACGTCGAAAAAAAGACTAAGTCCCAACGTCGACGTGCCCTGTTTGGACCCCCGCCCCGCGGCCGTTTTTTCAGCTAGGGGCCCGAAACTCTGCGGGCGCGTAGTCCTTGACCCCTTCTCTTCAACGACCCCACCAAATTAACTCTAGCCCCTATGGCTCAGGCTGGGCGGGTCCCCAAAATCGGCCCAGTCGCAACGTTTGGAGAAGAGAAACGTCGAAAAAAAGACTAAGTCCCAACGTCGACGTGCCCTGTTTGGACCCCCGCCCCGCGGCCGTTTTTTCAGCTAGGGGCCCGAAACTCTGCGGGCGCGTAGTCCTTGACCCCTTCTCTTCAACGACCCCACCAAATTAACTCTAGCCCCTATGGCTCAGGCTGGGCGGGTCCCCAAAATCGGCCCGTCGCAACGTTTGGAGAAGAGAAACGTCGAAAAAAAGACTAAGTCCCAACGTCGACGTGCCCTGTTTGGACCCCCGCCCCGCGGCCGTTTTTTCAGCTAGGGGCCCGAAACTCTGCGGGCGCGTAGTCCTTGACCCCTTCTCTTCAACGACCCCACCAAATTAACTCTAGCCCCTATGGCTCAGGCTGGGCGGGTCCCCAAAATCGGCCCAGTCGCAACGTTTGGAGAAGAGAAACGTCGAAAAAAAGACTAAGTCCCAACGTCGACGTGCCCTGTTTGGACCCCCGCCCCGCGGCCGTTTTTTCAGCTAGGGGCCCGAAACTCTGCGGGCGCGTAGTCCTTGACCCCTTCTCTTCAACGACCCCACCAAATTAACTCTAGCCCCTATGGCTCAGGCTGGGCGGGTCCCCAAAATCGGCCCAGTCGCAACGTTTGGAGAAGAGAAACGTCGAAAAAAAGACTAAGTCCCAACGTCGACGTGCCCTGTTTGGACCCCCGCCCCGCGGCCGTTTTTTCAGCTAGGGGCCCGAAACTCTGCGGGCGCGTAGTCCTTGACCCCTTCTCTTCAACGACCCCACCAAATTAACTCTAGCCCCTATGGCTCAGGCTGGGCGGGTCCCCAAAATCGGCCCAGTCGCAACGTTTGGAGAAGAGAAACGTCGAAAAAAAGACTAAGTCCCAACGTCGACGTGCCCTGTTTGGACCCCCGCCCCGCGGCCGTTTTTTCAGCTAGGGGCCCGAAACTCTGCGGGCGCGTAGTCCTTGACCCCTTCTCTTCAACGACCCCACCAAATTAACTCTAGCCCCTATGGCTCAGGCTGGGCGGGTCCCCAAAATCGGCCCAGTCGCAACGTTTGGAGAAGAGAAACGTCGAAAAAAAGACTAAGTCCCAACGTCGACGTGCCCTGTTTGGACCCCCGCCCCGCGGCCGTTTTTTCAGCTAGGGGCCCGAAACTCTGCGGGCGCGTAGTCCTTGACCCCTTCTCTTCAACGACCCCACCAAATTAACTCTAGCCCCTATGGCTCAGGCTGGGCGGGTCCCCAAAATCGGCCCAGTCGCAACGTTTGGAGAAGAGAAACGTCGAAAAAAAGACTAAGTCCCAACGTCGACGTGCCCTGTTTGGACCCCCGCCCCGCGGCCGTTTTTTCAGCTAGGGGCCCGAAACTCTGCGGGCGCGTAGTCCTTGACCCCTTCTCTTCAACGACCCCACCAAATTAACTCTAGCCCCTATGGCTCAGGCTGGGCGGGTCCCCAAAATCGGCCCGTCGCAACGTTTGGAGAAGAGAAACGTCGAAAAAAAGACTAAGTCCCAACGTCGACGTGCCCTGTTTGGACCCCCGCCCCGCGGCCGTTTTTTCAGCTAGGGGCCCGAAACTCTGCGGGCGCGTAGTCCTTGACCCCTTCTCTTCAACGACCCCACCAAATTAACTCTAGCCCCTATGGCTCAGGCTGGGCGGGTCCCCAAAATCGGCCCATCGCAACGTTTGGAGAAGAGAAACGTCGAAAAAAAGACTAAGTCCCAACGTCGACGTGCCCTGTTTGGACCCCCGCCCCGCGGCCGTTTTTTCAGCTAGGGGCCCGAAACTCTGCGGGCGCGTAGTCCTTGACCCCTTCTCTTCAACGACCCCACCAAATTAACTCTAGCCCCTATGGCTCAGGCTGGGCGGGTCCCCAAAATCGACCCGTCGCAACGTTTGGAGAAGAGAAACGTCGAAAAAAAGACTAAGTCCCAACGTCGACGTGCCCTGTTTGGACCCCCGCCCCGCGGCCGTTTTTTCAGCTAGGGGCCCGAAACTCTGCGGGCGCGTAGTCCTTGACCCCTTCTCTTCAACGACCCCACCAAATTAACTCTAGCCCCTATGGCTCAGGCTGGGCGGGTCCCCAAAATCGGCCCAGTCGCAACGTTTGGAGAAGAGAAACGTCGAAAAAAAGACTAAGTCCCAACGTCGACGTGCCCTGTTTGGACCCCCGCCCCGCGGCCGTTTTTTCAGCTAGGGGCCCGAAACTCTGCGGGCGCGTAGTCCTTGACCCCTTCTCTTCAACGACCCCACCAAATTAACTCTAGCCCCTATGGCTCAGGCTGGGCGGGTCCCCAAAATCGGCACATCGCAACGTTTGGAGAAGAGAAACGTCGAAAAAAAGACTAAGTCCCAACGTCGACGTGCCCTGTTTGGACCCCCGCCCCGCGGCCGTTTTTTCAGCTAGGGGCCCGAAACTCTGCGGGCGCGTAGTCCTTGACCCCTTCTCTTCAACGACCCCACCAAATTAACTCTAGCCCCTATGGCTCAGGCTGGGCGGGTCCCCAAAATCGGCCCGTCGCAACGTTTGGAGAAGAGAAACGTCGAAAAAAAGACTAAGTCCCAACGTCGACGTGCCCTGTTTGGACCCCCGCCCCGCGGCCGTTTTTTCAGCTAGGGGCCCGAAACTCTGCGGGCGCGTAGTCCTTGACCCCTTCTCTTCAACGACCCCACCAAATTAACTCTAGCCCCTATGGCTCAGGCTGGGCGGGTCCCCAAAATCGGCCCGTCGCAACGTTTGGAGAAGAGAAACGTCGAAAAAAAGACTAAGTCCCAACGTCGACGTGCCCTGTTTGGACCCCCGCCCCGCGGCCGTTTTTTCAGCTAGGGGCCCGAAACTCTGCGGGCGCGTAGTCCTTGACCCCTTCTCTTCAACGACCCCACCAAATTAACTCTAGCCCCTATGGCTCAGGCTGGGCGGGTCCCCAAAATCGACCCGTCGCAACGTTTGGAGAAGAGAAACGTCGAAAAAAAGACTAAGTCCCAACGTCGACGTGCCCTGTTTGGACCCCCGCCCCGCGGCCGTTTTTTCAGCTAGGGGCCCGAAACTCTGCGGGCGCGTAGTCCTTGACCCCTTCTCTTCAACGACCCCACCAAATTAACTCTAGCCCCTATGGCTCAGGCTGGGCGGGTCCCCAAAATCGGCCCGTCGCAACGTTTGGAGAAGAGAAACGTCGAAAAAAAGACTAAGTCCCAACGTCGACGTGCCCTGTTTGGACCCCCGCCCCGCGGCCGTTTTTTCAGCTAGGGGCCCGAAACTCTGCGGGCGCGTAGTCCTTGACCCCTTCTCTTCAACGACCCCACCAAATTAACTCTAGCCCCTATGGCTCAGGCTGGGCGGGTCCCCAAAATCGACCCGTCGCAACGTTTGGAGAAGAGAAACGTCGAAAAAAAGACTAAGTCCCAACGTCGACGTGCCCTGTTTGGACCCCCGCCCCGCGGCCGTTTTTTCAGCTAGGGGCCCGAAACTCTGCGGGCGCGTAGTCCTTGACCCCTTCTCTTCAACGACCCCACCAAATTAACTCTAGCCCCTATGGCTCAGGCTGGGCGGGTCCCCAAAATCGGACCCGTCGCAACGTTTGGAGAAGAGAAACGTCGAAAAAAAGACTAAGTCCCAACGTCGACGTGCCCTGTTTGGACCCCCGCCCCGCGGCCGTTTTTTCAGCTAGGGGCCCGAAACTCTGCGGGCGCGTAGTCCTTGACCCCTTCTCTTCAACGACCCCACCAAATTAACTCTAGCCCCTATGGCTCAGGCTGGGCGGGTCCCCAAAATCGGCCCGTCGCAACGTTTGGAGAAGAGAAACGTCGAAAAAAAGACTAAGTCCCAACGTCGACGTGCCCTGTTTGGACCCCCGCCCCGCGGCCGTTTTTTCAGCTAGGGGCCCGAAACTCTGCGGGCGCGTAGTCCTTGACCCCTTCTCTTCAACGACCCCACCAAATTAACTCTAGCCCCTATGGCTCAGGCTGGGCGGGTCCCCAAAATCGGACCCGTCGCAACGTTTGGAGAAGAGAAACGTCGAAAAAAAGACTAAGTCCCAACGTCGACGTGCCCTGTTTGGACCCCCGCCCCGCGGCCGTTTTTTCAGCTAGGGGCCCGAAACTCTGCGGGCGCGTAGTCCTTGACCCCTTCTCTTCAACGACCCCACCAAATTAACTCTAGCCCCTATGGCTCAGGCTGGGCGGGTCCCCAAAATCGGACCCGTCGCAACGTTTGGAGAAGAGAAACGTCGAAAAAAAGACTAAGTCCCAACGTCGACGTGCCCTGTTTGGACCCCCGCCCCGCGGCCGTTTTTTCAGCTAGGGGCCCGAAACTCTGCGGGCGCGTAGTCCTTGACCCCTTCTCTTCAACGACCCCACCAAATTAACTCTAGCCCCTATGGCTCAGGCTGGGCGGGTCCCCAAAATCGGCCCGTCGCAACGTTTGGAGAAGAGAAACGTCGAAAAAAAGACTAAGTCCCAACGTCGACGTGCCCTGTTTGGACCCCCGCCCCGCGGCCGTTTTTTCAGCTAGGGGCCCGAAACTCTGCGGGCGCGTAGTCCTTGACCCCTTCTCTTCAACGACCCCACCAAATTAACTCTAGCCCCTATGGCTCAGGCTGGGCGGGTCCCCAAAATCGGACCCGTCGCAACGTTTGGAGAAGAGAAACGTCGAAAAAAAGACTAAGTCCCAACGTCGACGTGCCCTGTTTGGACCCCCGCCCCGCGGCCGTTTTTTCAGCTAGGGGCCCGAAACTCTGCGGGCGCGTAGTCCTTGACCCCTTCTCTTCAACGACCCCACCAAATTAACTCTAGCCCCTATGGCTCAGGCTGGGCGGGTCCCCAAAATCGGCCCAGTCGCAACGTTTGGAGAAGAGAAACGTCGAAAAAAAGACTAAGTCCCAACGTCGACGTGCCCTGTTTGGACCCCCGCCCCGCGGCCGTTTTTTCAGCTAGGGGCCCGAAACTCTGCGGGCGCGTAGTCCTTGACCCCTTCTCTTCAACGACCCCACCAAATTAACTCTAGCCCCTATGGCTCAGGCTGGGCGGGTCCCCAAAATCGACCCGTCGCAACGTTTGGAGAAGAGAAACGTCGAAAAAAAGACTAAGTCCCAACGTCGACGTGCCCTGTTTGGACCCCCGCCCCGCGGCCGTTTTTTCAGCTAGGGGCCCGAAACTCTGCGGGCGCGTAGTCCTTGACCCCTTCTCTTCAACGACCCCACCAAATTAACTCTAGCCCCTATGGCTCAGGCTGGGCGGGTCCCCAAAATCGGCCCGTCGCAACGTTTGGAGAAGAGAAACGTCGAAAAAAAGACTAAGTCCCAACGTCGACGTGCCCTGTTTGGACCCCCGCCCCGCGGCCGTTTTTTCAGCTAGGGGCCCGAAACTCTGCGGGCGCGTAGTCCTTGACCCCTTCTCTTCAACGACCCCACCAAATTAACTCTCGCCCCTATGGCTCAGGCTGGGCGGGTCCCCAAAATCGACCCGTCGCAACGTTTGGAGAAGAGAAACGTCGAAAAAAAGACTAAGTCCCAACGTCGACGTGCCCTGTTTGGACCCCCGCCCCGCGGCCGTTTTTTCAGCTAGGGGCCCGAAACTCTGCGGGCGCGTAGTCCTTGACCCCTTCTCTTCAACGACCCCACCAAATTAACTCTAGCCCCTATGGCTCAGGCTGGGCGGGTCCCCAAAATCGGCCCGTCGCAACGTTTGGAGAAGAGAAACGTCGAAAAAAAGACTAAGTCCCAACGTCGACGTGCCCTGTTTGGACCCCCGCCCCGCGGCCGTTTTTTCAGCTAGGGGCCCGAAACTCTGCGGGCGCGTAGTCCTTGACCCCTTCTCTTCAACGACCCCACCAAATTAACTCTAGCCCCTATGGCTCAGGCTGGGCGGGTCCCCAAAATCGGCCCGTCGCAACGTTTGGAGAAGAGAAACGTCGAAAAAAAGACTAAGTCCCAACGTCGACGTGCCCTGTTTGGACCCCCGCCCCGCGGCCGTTTTTTCAGCTAGGGGCCCGAAACTCTGCGGGCGCGTAGTCCTTGACCCCTTCTCTTCAACGACCCCACCAAATTAACTCTAGCCCCTATGGCTCAGGCTGGGCGGGTCCCCAAAATCGGACCCGTCGCAACGTTTGGAGAAGAGAAACGTCGAAAAAAAGACTAAGTCCCAACGTCGACGTGCCCTGTTTGGACCCCCGCCCCGCGGCCGTTTTTTCAGCTAGGGGCCCGAAACTCTGCGGGCGCGTAGTCCTTGACCCCTTCTCTTCAACGACCCCACCAAATTAACTCTAGCCCCTATGGCTCAGGCTGGGCGGGTCCCCAAAATCGGCCCAGTCGCAACGTTTGGAGAAGAGAAACGTCGAAAAAAAGACTAAGTCCCAACGTCGACGTGCCCTGTTTGGACCCCCGCCCCGCGGCCGTTTTTTCAGCTAGGGGCCCGAAACTCTGCGGGCGCGTAGTCCTTGACCCCTTCTCTTCAACGACCCCACCAAATTAACTCTAGCCCCTATGGCTCAGGCTGGGCGGGTCCCCAAAATCGACCCGTCGCAACGTTTGGAGAAGAGAAACGTCGAAAAAAAGACTAAGTCCCAACGTCGACGTGCCCTGTTTGGACCCCCGCCCCGCGGCCGTTTTTTCAGCTAGGGGCCCGAAACTCTGCGGGCGCGTAGTCCTTGACCCCTTCTCTTCAACGACCCCACCAAATTAACTCTAGCCCCTATGGCTCAGGCTGGGCGGGTCCCCAAAATCGGCCCGTCGCAACGTTTGGAGAAGAGAAACGTCGAAAAAAAGACTAAGTCCCAACGTCGACGTGCCCTGTTTGGACCCCCGCCCCGCGGCCGTTTTTTCAGCTAGGGGCCCGAAACTCTGCGGGCGCGTAGTCCTTGACCCCTTCTCTTCAACGACCCCACCAAATTAACTCTAGCCCCTATGGCTCAGGCTGGGCGGGTCCCCAAAATCGGCCCATCGCAACGTTTGGAGAAGAGAAACGTCGAAAAAAAGACTAAGTCCCAACGTCGACGTGCCCTGTTTGGACCCCCGCCCCGCGGCCGTTTTTTCAGCTAGGGGCCCGAAACTCTGCGGGCGCGTAGTCCTTGACCCCTTCTCTTCAACGACCCCACCAAATTAACTCTAGCCCCTATGGCTCAGGCTGGGCGGGTCCCCAAAATCGACCCGTCGCAACGTTTGGAGAAGAGAAACGTCGAAAAAAAGACTAAGTCCCAACGTCGACGTGCCCTGTTTGGACCCCCGCCCCGCGGCCGTTTTTTCAGCTAGGGGCCCGAAACTCTGCGGGCGCGTAGTCCTTGACCCCTTCTCTTCAACGACCCCACCAAATTAACTCTAGCCCCTATGGCTCAGGCTGGGCGGGTCCCCAAAATCGGCCCGTCGCAACGTTTGGAGAAGAGAAACGTCGAAAAAAAGACTAAGTACCAACGTCGACGTGCCCTGTTTGGACCCCCGCCCCGCGGCCGTTTTTTCAGCTAGGGGCCCGAAACTCTGCGGGCGCGTAGTCCTTGACCCCTTCTCTTCAACGACCCCACCAAATTAACTCTAGCCCCTATGGCTCAGGCTGGGCGGGTCCCCAAAATCGGCCCATCGCAACGTTTGGAGAAGAGAAACGTCGAAAAAAAGACTAAGTCCCAACGTCGACGTGCCCTGTTTGGACCCCCGCCCCGCGGCCGTTTTTTCAGCTAGGGGCCCGAAACTCTGCGGGCGCGTAGTCCTTGACCCCTTCTCTTCAACGACCCCACCAAATTAACTCTAGCCCCTATGGCTCAGGCTGGGCGGGTCCCCAAAATCGGCCCATCGCAACGTTTGGAGAAGAGAAACGTCGAAAAAAAGACTAAGTCCCAACGTCGACGTGCCCTGTTTGGACCCCCGCCCCGCGGCCGTTTTTTCAGCTAGGGGCCCGAAACTCTGCGGGCGCGTAGTCCTTGACCCCTTCTCTTCAACGACCCCACCAAATTAACTCTAGCCCCTATGGCTCAGGCTGGGCGGGTCCCCAAAATCGGACCCGTCGCAACGTTTGGAGAAGAGAAACGTCGAAAAAAAGACTAAGTCCCAACGTCGACGTGCCCTGTTTGGACCCCCGCCCCGCGGCCGTTTTTTCAGCTAGGGGCCCGAAACTCTGCGGGCGCGTAGTCCTTGACCCCTTCTCTTCAACGACCCCACCAAATTAACTCTAGCCCCTATGGCTCAGGCTGGGCGGGTCCCCAAAATCGGCCCATCGCAACGTTTGGAGAAGAGAAACGTCGAAAAAAAGACTAAGTCCCAACGTCGACGTGCCCTGTTTGGACCCCCGCCCCGCGGCCGTTTTTTCAGCTAGGGGCCCGAAACTCTGCGGGCGCGTAGTCCTTGACCCCTTCTCTTCAACGACCCCACCAAATTAACTCTAGCCCCTATGGCTCAGGCTGGGCGGGTCCCCAAAATCGGCCCAGTCGCAACGTTTGGAGAAGAGAAACGTCGAAAAAAAGACTAAGTCCCAACGTCGACGTGCCCTGTTTGGACCCCCGCCCCGCGGCCGTTTTTTCAGCTAGGGGCCCGAAACTCTGCGGGCGCGTAGTCCTTGACCCCTTCTCTTCAACGACCCCACCAAATTAACTCTAGCCCCTATGGCTCAGGCTGGGCGGGTCCCCAAAATCGACCCGTCGCAACGTTTGGAGAAGAGAAACGTCGAAAAAAAGACTAAGTCCCAACGTCGACGTGCCCTGTTTGGACCCCCGCCCCGCGGCCGTTTTTTCAGCTAGGGGCCCGAAACTCTGCGGGCGCGTAGTCCTTGACCCCTTCTCTTCAACGACCCCACCAAATTAACTCTAGCCCCTATGGCTCAGGCTGGGCGGGTCCCCAAAATCGGCCCAGTCGCAACGTTTGGAGAAGAGAAACGTCGAAAAAAAGACTAAGTCCCAACGTCGACGTGCCCTGTTTGGACCCCCGCCCCGCGGCCGTTTTTTCAGCTAGGGGCCCGAAACTCTGCGGGCGCGTAGTCCTTGACCCCTTCTCTTCAACGACCCCACCAAATTAACTCTAGCCCCTATGGCTCAGGCTGGGCGGGTCCCCAAAATCGGCCCATCGCAACGTTTGGAGAAGAGAAACGTCGAAAAAAAGACTAAGTCCCAACGTCGACGTGCCCTGTTTGGACCCCCGCCCCGCGGCCGTTTTTTCAGCTAGGGGCCCGAAACTCTGCGGGCGCGTAGTCCTTGACCCCTTCTCTTCAACGACCCCACCAAATTAACTCTAGCCCCTATGGCTCAGGCTGGGCGGGTCCCCAAAATCGACCCGTCGCAACGTTTGGAGAAGAGAAACGTCGAAAAAAAGACTAAGTCCCAACGTCGACGTGCCCTGTTTGGACCCCCGCCCCGCGGCCGTTTTTTCAGCTAGGGGCCCGAAACTCTGCGGGCGCGTAGTCCTTGACCCCTTCTCTTCAACGACCCCACCAAATTAACTCTAGCCCCTATGGCTCAGGCTGGGCGGGTCCCCAAAATCGACCCGTCGCAACGTTTGGAGAAGAGAAACGTCGAAAAAAAGACTAAGTCCCAACGTCGACGTGCCCTGTTTGGACCCCCGCCCCGCGGCCGTTTTTTCAGCTAGGGGCCCGAAACTCTGCGGGCGCGTAGTCCTTGACCCCTTCTCTTCAACGACCCCACCAAATTAACTCTAGCCCCTATGGCTCAGGCTGGGCGGGTCCCCAAAATCGACCCGTCGCAACGTTTGGAGAAGAGAAACGTCGAAAAAAAGACTAAGTCCCAACGTCGACGTGCCCTGTTTGGACCCCCGCCCCGCGGCCGTTTTTTCAGCTAGGGGCCCGAAACTCTGCGGGCGCGTAGTCCTTGACCCCTTCTCTTCAACGACCCCACCAAATTAACTCTAGCCCCTATGGCTCAGGCTGGGCGGGTCCCCAAAATCGACCCGTCGCAACGTTTGGAGAAGAGAAACGTCGAAAAAAAGACTAAGTCCCAACGTCGACGTGCCCTGTTTGGACCCCCGCCCCGCGGCCGTTTTTTCAGCTAGGGGCCCGAAACTCTGCGGGCGCGTAGTCCTTGACCCCTTCTCTTCAACGACCCCACCAAATTAACTCTAGCCCCTATGGCTCAGGCTGGGCGGGTCCCCAAAATCGGCCCATCGCAACGTTTGGAGAAGAGAAACGTCGAAAAAAAGACTAAGTCCCAACGTCGACGTGCCCTGTTTGGACCCCCGCCCCGCGGCCGTTTTTTCAGCTAGGGGCCCGAAACTCTGCGGGCGCGTAGTCCTTGACCCCTTCTCTTCAACGACCCCACCAAATTAACTCTAGCCCCTATGGCTCAGGCTGGGCGGGTCCCCAAAATCGACCCGTCGCAACGTTTGGAGAAGAGAAACGTCGAAAAAAAGACTAAGTCCCAACGTCGACGTGCCCTGTTTGGACCCCCGCCCCGCGGCCGTTTTTTCAGCTAGGGGCCCGAAACTCTGCGGGCGCGTAGTCCTTGACCCCTTCTCTTCAACGACCCCACCAAATTAACTCTAGCCCCTATGGCTCAGGCTGGGCGGGTCCCCAAAATCGGCCCAGTCGCAACGTTTGGAGAAGAGAAACGTCGAAAAAAAGACTAAGTCCCAACGTCGACGTGCCCTGTTTGGACCCCCGCCCCGCGGCCGTTTTTTCAGCTAGGGGCCCGAAACTCTGCGGGCGCGTAGTCCTTGACCCCTTCTCTTCAACGACCCCACCAAATTAACTCTAGCCCCTATGGCTCAGGCTGGGCGGGTCCCCAAAATCGACCCAGTCGCAACGTTTGGAGAAGAGAAACGTCGAAAAAAAGACTAAGTCCCAACGTCGACGTGCCCTGTTTGGACCCCCGCCCCGCGGCCGTTTTTTCAGCTAGGGGCCCGAAACTCTGCGGGCGCGTAGTCCTTGACCCCTTCTCTTCAACGACCCCACCAAATTAACTCTAGCCCCTATGGCTCAGGCTGGGCGGGTCCCCAAAATCGGCCCAGTCGCAACGTTTGGAGAAGAGAAACGTCGAAAAAAAGACTAAGTCCCAACGTCGACGTGCCCTGTTTGGACCCCCGCCCCGCGGCCGTTTTTTCAGCTAGGGGCCCGAAACTCTGCGGGCGCGTAGTCCTTGACCCCTTCTCTTCAACGACCCCACCAAATTAACTCTAGCCCCTATGGCTCAGGCTGGGCGGGTCCCCAAAATCGACCCATCGCAACGTTTGGAGAAGAGAAACGTCGAAAAAAAGACTAAGTCCCAACGTCGACGTGCCCTGTTTGGACCCCCGCCCCGCGGCCGTTTTTTCAGCTAGGGGCCCGAAACTCTGCGGGCGCGTAGTCCTTGACCCCTTCTCTTCAACGACCCCACCAAATTAACTCTAGCCCCTATGGCTCAGGCTGGGCGGGTCCCCAAAATCGGCCCGTCGCAACGTTTGGAGAAGAGAAACGTCGAAAAAAAGACTAAGTCCCAACGTCGACGTGCCCTGTTTGGACCCCCGCCCCGCGGCCGTTTTTTCAGCTAGGGGCCCGAAACTCTGCGGGCGCGTAGTCCTTGACCCCTTCTCTTCAACGACCCCACCAAATTAACTCTAGCCCCTATGGCTCAGGCTGGGCGGGTCCCCAAAATCGGCCCAGTCGCAACGTTTGGAGAAGAGAAACGTCGAAAAAAAGACTAAGTCCCAACGTCGACGTGCCCTGTTTGGACCCCCGCCCCGCGGCCGTTTTTTCAGCTAGGGGCCCGAAACTCTGCGGGCGCGTAGTCCTTGACCCCTTCTCTTCAACGACCCCACCAAATTAACTCTAGCCCCTATGGCTCAGGCTGGGCGGGTCCCCAAAATCGGCCCAGTCGCAACGTTTGGAGAAGAGAAACGTCGAAAAAAAGACTAAGTCCCAACGTCGACGTGCCCTGTTTGGACCCCCGCCCCGCGGCCGTTTTTTCAGCTAGGGGCCCGAAACTCTGCGGGCGCGTAGTCCTTGACCCCTTCTCTTCAACGACCCCACCAAATTAACTCTAGCCCCTATGGCTCAGGCTGGGCGGGTCCCCAAAATCGGCCCAGTCGCAACGTTTGGAGAAGAGAAACGTCGAAAAAAAAGACTAAGTCCCAACGTCGACGTGCCCTGTTTGGACCCCCGCCCCGCGGCCGTTTTTTCAGCTAGGGGCCCGAAACTCTGCGGGCGCGTAGTCCTTGACCCCTTCTCTTCAACGACCCCACCAAATTAACTCTAGCCCCTATGGCTCAGGCTGGGCGGGTCCCCAAAATCGGCCCAGTCGCAACGTTTGGAGAAGAGAAACGTCGAAAAAAAGACTAAGTCCCAACGTCGACGTGCCCTGTTTGGACCCCCGCCCCGCGGCCGTTTTTTCAGCTAGGGGCCCGAAACTCTGCGGGCGCGTAGTCCTTGACCCCTTCTCTTCAACGACCCCACCAAATTAACTCTAGCCCCTATGGCTCAGGCTGGGCGGGTCCCCAAAATCGACCCGTCGCAACGTTTGGAGAAGAGAAACGTCGAAAAAAAGACTAAGTCCCAACGTCGACGTGCCCTGTTTGGACCCCCGCCCCGCGGCCGTTTTTTCAGCTAGGGGCCCGAAACTCTGCGGGCGCGTAGTCCTTGACCCCTTCTCTTCAACGACCCCACCAAATTAACTCTAGCCCCTATGGCTCAGGCTGGGCGGGTCCCCAAAATCGACCCGTCGCAACGTTTGGAGAAGAGAAACGTCGAAAAAAAGACTAAGTCCCAACGTCGACGTGCCCTGTTTGGACCCCCGCCCCGCGGCCGTTTTTTCAGCTAGGGGCCCGAAACTCTGCGGGCGCGTAGTCCTTGACCCCTTCTCTTCAACGACCCCACCAAATTAACTCTAGCCCCTATGGCTCAGGCTGGGCGGGTCCCCAAAATCGACCCGTCGCAACGTTTGGAGAAAAGAAACGTCGAAAAAAAGACTAAGTCCCAACGTCGACGTGCCCTGTTTGGACCCCCGCCCCGCGGCCGTTTTTTCAGCTAGGGGCCCGAAACTCTGCGGGCGCGTAGTCCTTGACCCCTTCTCTTCAACGACCCCACCAAATTAACTCTAGCCCCTATGGCTCAGGCTGGGCGGGTCCCCAAAATCGGCCCATCGCAACGTTTGGAGAATAGAAACGTCGAAAAAAAGACTAAGTCCCAACGTCGACGTGCCCTGTTTGGACCCCCGCCCCGCGGCCGTTTTTTCAGCTAGGGGCCCGAAACTCTGCGGGCGCGTAGTCCTTGACCCCTTCTCTTCAACGACCCCACCAAATTAACTCTAGCCCCTATGGCTCAGGCTGGGCGGGTCCCCAAAATCGGCCCGTCGCAACGTTTGGAGAAGAGAAACGTCGAAAAAAAGACTAAGTCCCAACGTCGACGTGCCCTGTTTGGACCCCCGCCCCGCGGCCGTTTTTTCAGCGAGGGGCCCGAAACTCTGCGGGCGCGTAGTCCTTGACCCCTTCTCTTCAACGACCCCACCAAATTAACTCTAGCCCCTATGGCTCAGGCTGGGCGGGTCCCCAAAATCGGACCCGTCGCAACGTTTGGAGAAGAGAAACGTCGAAAAAAAGACTAAGTCCCAACGTCGACGTGCCCTGTTTGGACCCCCGCCCCGCGGCCGTTTTTTCAGCTAGGGGCCCGAAACTCTGCGGGCGCGTAGTCCTTGACCCCTTCTCTTCAACGACCCCACCAAATTAACTCTAGCCCCTATGGCTCAGGCTGGGCGGGTCCCCAAAATCGGCACATCGCAACGTTTGGAGAAGAGAAACGTCGAAAAAAAGACTAAGTCCCAACGTCGACGTGCCCTGTTTGGACCCCCGCCCCGCGGCCGTTTTTTCAGCTAGGGGCCCGAAACTCTGCGGGCGCGTAGTCCTTGACCCCTTCTCTTCAACGACCCCACCAAATTAACTCTAGCCCCTATGGCTCAGGCTGGGCGGGTCCCCAAAATCGGCCCGTCGCAACGTTTGGAGAAGAGAAACGTCGAAAAAAAGACTAAGTCCCAACGTCGACGTGCCCTGTTTGGACCCCCGCCCCGCGGCCGTTTTTTCAGCTAGGGGCCCGAAACTCTGCGGGCGCGTAGTCCTTGACCCCTTCTCTTCAACGACCCCACCAAATTAACTCTAGCCCCTATGGCTCAGGCTGGGCGGGTCCCCAAAATCGCCCCGTCGCAACGTTTGGAGAAGAGAAACGTCGAAAAAAAGACTAAGTCCCAACGTCGACGTGCCCTGTTTGGACCCCCGCCCCGCGGCCGTTTTTTCAA
>NW_027208726.1:0-47913 GCF_027789765.1 Dendropsophus ebraccatus
CAGGCAGAGACTAAGTCAATAACCACAATGATATCCAAGACTGAGTAGTTATATAGGAGGCCAGGTTTCTGATCCAGAACGTAATTGCCCATCCCCCTGATCTCCAAGCACAGACAGCTGAGAACAAAACAATCACACTGGCAGGAAGACCTGTCAGTCATAGCAGAACCAAAACACAGATTAACCATGACATGGCCAGACAGAACTCAGCAGGGAAGTCGGGTGTGTCTCCCAACCCAGGTGAGCAATAAACCAGAGTTCACACAGAGCAAAACAAAACACAGAAACAGGATACAAGAAAATCAGTGCCTTCTCGGCCGAACAGCACGAGCAGAGGGACGCATAATGCTCTGCAGAGATACCATCCTGACAGAATTCTAATCCAATGCTCATGGGCATCACAAGTGACCTAGGAATGAGCAGAGACTATCTGCTGAGCTGTTACTCAGCAGGTTATCAGCAACCTTTGTAACAACCCCATAAATGTAGCAGTGTCAGCAGCCCAGGGACATTGCCACACCAAGATTTATATTGCACTAACATAGTCCACCGATCTGTACAACCAGAGGCACAAATACTACAGAGGCACAATATTACATTCTATAGGACAGAGGACCTACTGAACATAAGAGCTTACACTTCACATAAGAAAGTACCCTGCTGACCATGAAAGCTTACACTCTACTTAAGAGATGATAAAGGTGATCAGTAAGGGTTACACTCAACGTGAGGACCTACCTGACCATAAGAGCTACACTCCTTCGAGAGAGAACCCTGCTGACCATAAAAGCTTACACTTCACTGGAGAAATGACCCAGCCGACCATAAAGCTTACACTCCTTCGAGAGAGGACCCCACTGACCAGAGCTTACACTCCATAGAGGGAGGACCCCGCTGACCATAAGAGCTTACACTCCATAGAGGGAGGACCCCGCTGACCATAAAAGCTTACACTCCATAGAGGGAGGACCCCGCTGACCATAAGAGCTTACACTCCATATAGAGAGGACCCCACTGACCATAAGAGCTTACACTCCATAGAGGACCCTGCTGACCATAAGAGCTTACACTCCATAGAGAGAGAACCCCGCTGACCATAAGAGCTTACACTCCATAGAGAGAGGACCCCGCTGACCATAAGAGCTTACACTCCACTGGAGAAATGACCCAGCTGACCATAAGAGCTTACACTCCACTGGAGAAATGACCCAGCTGACCATAAGAGCTTACACTCCATAGAGAGAGGACCCCGCTGACCATAAGAGCTTACACTCCACTGGAGAAATGACCCAGCTGACCATAAGAGCTTACACTCCATAGAGAGAGGACCCCGCTGACCATAAGAGCTTACACTCCATAGAGAGAGGACCCCGCTGACCATAAGAGCTTACACTCCATAGAGAGAGACCCCGCTGACCATAAGAGCTTACACTCCATAGAGAGGGACCCCGCTGACCATAAGAGCTTACACTCCATAGAGAGAGGACCCCGCTGACCATAAGAGCTTACACTCCATAGAGAGAGGACCCCGCTGACCATAAGAGCTTACACTCCATAGAGAGAGGACCCCGCTGACCATAAGAGCTTACACTCCATAGAGAGAGGACTCCGCTGACCATAAGAGCTTACACAGTATGAGTGGCCTCCACTGGCCATAAAGGCTAACACTGCAAAGGAGACAGGACCCCACTGAACATAAGAGCTTACACTCTACAGGACAGAGGACACAATTGATCCTCAAAACTTCTGAAGGGGAAAGGCCCCTGCTGACCAAAGAGCTGCCAAAAGATTTTCTGGAACTTTTTTCGTCTGTTACTGCTCTCCGAGTAATGTGGCAATGTCATTGTGATTCTGCACATTGCACAATAAAGCTCCTGTGTTGCCGCCAGTGTAAAGTTCATTGTAATGTCAGTGTCCTCACCTGATGCCAGGACCCCCAGAGCCAGGGTGCACAGCACAGCTACTCTCAGCAAAGAACCCATCAGTGTGGAATAGGCAGAATCCCAACACCCCAAGCTATTTCTTCCTAGTGTGGCAGCCTCTCAGGGATGAGACTTACCAAGCAGGGCGGGGCTGTTCCTGGACTTGTGATTGGCTGCTGATGGTGTCAATCATATTACAGCCTGGCCTATTTCAGAACATGTAGATAAGTGTCATCTATAAGAGCAACATCAACAGGGTTACTTTTATACAATGAACATCACACAAGCATTTACTCTGTAGGTGCTGGTAATCAATTGAAAACCTGGTGCACTGCAAGTACCAGCATACATACTGCAGTGACTTTGTGCAATCAGAACTATCTCTATGTCTATGTCTGAATTTATAAAAAATCTATAAGCATGCTGCCGGAACAACCCAATTCAGTAGTAGAAATGAATGCAACAAAATCTGCCGGCTATTGCACAGCTATTGGTGAAGAAATGAGGGGTGTTTGGCCCCATGAGTTCCTCTGCATATGGGAGCACAGATGAATGGTGTTCAGGAGACATGGCCCTCCTAATGTTTTCACAATTATAAAGGGGAAGCTGATACTAGGATGTTTGGTAAGCTGGACTGTGTCAGTCTTTACTGAAGCACTAAAGCATTTTATTCATGAGAGTAATTTCCTTGAAATCTGATTAACTTTCTGACACCAGTTAATTTATTTTTTTTTTTTCCTATGGAGTATTTCTTTATTTGTAGGGGCAGGGACATGTGTATGTTTAGCTGTAACCATCATATGGGACTAGGACTAGGTATATAGCATGTGTGTAATAGCACACATTCAATTTTGTGCATGTGCATTTTAACCCTTTTTTTGAAAATGGGCGTCTCTGCTCCTTTATGTCTTCAGAACACAGAAACATTTTAATGACAGTATATATAAACTATTAGATATCTAGAATTCAACATTCAACAGCCCCCATAGAGAATGAATAGAGCGGTAGGTGTGCAAGTACTCTCAGTGTCAGACTGGGCCACTTGAGAGTACTTGAGAAAGGATCAAGATTTTTAGAGCCAAACATCGTGTTTTTATATGCAATGGCTAAAATAAAGTAACTTTTTTTTTCATGGAATGGATGCTGTCCCCAAACCCTGTTTTATGCTACATTGAGAATGAGGTGTGGGCTGACCTGAGGAAGACTGTGCATCCCTGGGAGGTTCCGCTGTTGCGGTTGGTGGATTTGTTTGTGTTTCTTATATACTTATAGGCTAGGTTCACACTCTGTATCTGTGCGGCTTTTTTGCGGGCAGTAATCATCGGCCGGATTTTTCCGGTTCATGCGTACGCTGGAAAATATACGATATACGGCTGACCAGTGCACACTATGTATGAATCTACGGCCCTATCGTAAACGGACCCGTAAAAAATGAACAAGACCATTGTTTGCGGCTGGACATGCGGCCGAGGATTGACAGGCGGTCCGTACGGAGTACTTCAAAAATAGCCGGCAATGATGCCGAATGCCGATGCCTCTAATAGTTAATATATTAAATTAATAAAATACATTTTCTTTGTAATAAAGTCCCTTTCGTTGTTCAATATTAATTCTAACGAATCCATCAGTGTGCAATTAAATATACTGTTAAATAAATATATATATATATAATAAATGTATATTTATTTATATATATATTTATTTTTTTGACAGTATATTTAATTGCACACTGATGGATTCGTTTAAATTAAATTATTGAACAACGAAACTGATTTTATTTCAACGAAAATGTGTTTTATTAATTAAATATTAATTAGTACAGGAAGCTCCAGTAAGCCGTTAATTCATATGCCGGCAATATAGCTTTCTGTACTAATCATCACTTTACTTTAATGAAAACATCAAATGTTTCTTCTAATTATGTTATCACAATAGCATTATTAGAAGAAACATTTAGAATTATATGTGCGCTCAGCTGATTGGCTGATCGGCTCAGCGCACATATAATGAGCCGGTCCGCAGTACAGTCACTTCATTGTGCTGCGGACCAGCGAAGAGGACACATCGGGGTGAGTATAGAGCTCTCCCCACCCCCTCCCCTGCACTGCACCCCTCCCAGCAAGGAAGGGGGGTCACTTAACCCCTTCCTTGCTGGGATGGGTGCAGTCTGACATCAGTCTGGCCCCCAAGGGGTTAAGGGGGATGCAATACATCCTCCCTTAACCCCTTGGAGGCCAGACTGCAAGCAGCGATCTGTAAAGATGCTGCATACTGTAAGGTGCACAACACCGCTCACAATGATGGGTGTTGTGCTCCTGTTGTGTGTTTTTTTGTGTGTTTCTCTCCTTTTTGTTTTTCAGATATCGGTATCCTGGGGATTGTGTCGGATTCCGTGGACTACGTCGATGACCAGCGGTTGTTTGGTGTTTTTTTTTATATAAAAATGGTCAATGAGGGGTGTGGGGGTGTTTTTATTTGAATTAAAAAAAAATTTCACTTGTGTCTTGTCTTTATTTCTTTACTTTATAGACTTAGTAGTGGAAGCCGTCTAATAGACGGAATCCATTACTAAGTCGGGGCCTAGTGTTAGCCAGTATAAAATGGCTAACACTAACCCCCCATTATTACCCCAGTACCCAATGCCACCAGGGGTACTGGGAAGAGCCGGGTGCCAGTGGTCCCGGAGCATCAAAATTGGCGCTCCTGGACTGGGCGGCAGCAGGCTGGTAAGATTTAGGCTGGGGAGGGCCTAAAACAATGGCTCTTCCCACCCTGGTGTTACCAGGCTGCTGTCGTTTGGTTTTTAACCCGGCTGGTTATAAAAATAGGGGGGACCCTATGCGGTTTTTTTTTTTATTTATTTATTTAAAAAAAACGCATAGGGTCCCCCCTATTAGCCTAATAGGATGTCAGGGACTTCTAGTGTAGACAGCGCCTCTGTAACAAACTACCAGCACCGCAAAAGAGGAGAGTGTGTGTCAGGAGAGGGGCAGCCGTGGAGCATTGTGTTTTTACTTAGAGAAGATGCCCCCTGTGTTTCAGTCAGGGAAGATTAGGCTTATGAGTAACTGGATGTAACTGCACTGTAATCATTTATATGGTGGCTTCTATTCAGTAGAAGGGTGGTGGCATTTCTTAATATGTGATGGTAATATTTATTGATATTATTATTGTCAGTATACTGAATATGGTTAGTAACCATATGGTAGTGATATGTATGGTGATAATCCCAAACCAGGTTACTCCAGGCCTGAGCCACTGTGCACTTCCTACTGTGTTAATAAAAAAGAATTCTAAAATCAAGATGTTTTGTTTCTTATATTAGGAGAACAATCTTACGGCAGTGGATGTGTTATATACCCAGTGGAGCTTTGAGCTAGTGTATATATTTCTTCCAAATGACATGATGCACAGGATATAGGTGAAGATCAGAACAGATAGGACCTTGATGATTACAATTATTCCATTTTGGCTCAAGAGATCTCGGTTTTCCCAACTCATGTTGATGATTCAAAGGAAGTATTGAAGGTTTCCTTGTGTGGAGAACCTGTTGTCTTAGGATGCACAGCTTTGGCTAGGTTCACACTGCATTTCTGTATATGTTTATTGTATACTAGAAAATGTACCCGGCTCTGCCCGGGTATAAAGTGTCAGTGTGTTAATTAGATTTGTTCTAAGGTGCCCAGGAGGCCAAGCTAAAGGTATTGTTTCATCTGAGTTAATCAGTGGAATTAGTGTATACCTGTAGTGCATAGTTGGAGGGGTTCTGTATACCCACAATGTATAGTTTTTAGGGGTCTCGCATATCTGTAGTGCATAGTTGGGGGGGCTGTATACCTATAGTGTATAGTTGAGGGAGGTCCTGTATACCTGCAGTGTACAGTTGGTGAAGGTCCTGTATACCTGTACTGTATAGTTCGGGGGTCCTATATACCTGTCGTATATAGTTGGTGCTGTATACCTGAATGTATAGTTGGTGGAGGTCTTGTATACCTGTAGTTTATAGTTTGAGGGTCCTGGATACCTATAGTGTATAATTGTGGGAGGTCTTGTATACCTGTAGTATATAGTTCGGGGGTCCTGTATACCTGTAGTAAATAGTTTGAGGGTCCTGTATAACTATAGTATGGAGTTGGTGGAGGTCCTGTATACCTGTAGTGTATAGTTTGGGGTCCTATATACCTGTAGTATATAGCTGGTGGAGTTCCTTTATACCTGTAGTATATTTGGGGTCCTGTATACTTGTAGTATAGAGTTGGTGAAGGTGCTGTATACCTGTATTATAGAGTTGGTGTAGGTCCTGTATACCTGTAGTGTATGGTTTTGAGGTCCTGTATACCTGTAGTGTATAGTTTGGAGTCCTATATACCTGTAGTATATAGTTGGTGGAGTTCCTGTATACCTGTAGTGTATAGTTTTGTGGTCCTGTATACCTGTAGTGTATAGTTTGGGGTCCTGTATACCTGTAGTGTATAGTTGGTGGAGGTCCTGTATACCTGTAATGTATAGTTGGTGGAGGTCTTGTATACCTGTAGTTTATAGTTTTAGGGTCCTGGATACCTGTAGTGTCCTGTATACCTGCAGGGTTGTATTTACCCGTATGGCAGTGTTATTCAGTCACAGTGTGTCGGTATTGGTCATGTCTGGTATGGCGGTGTTATCCAGTCACAGTATGGCGGTATTGGTCAGGTCTGGTGTGGCGGTGTTATCCAGTCACGGTATGGTGGTATTGGTCAGGTCTGGTATAGCGGTGTTATCCAGTCAGAGTATGGCAGTATTGGTCAGGTCTGATATGATGGTGTTATCCAGTCACAGTATGGCGGTATTGGTCAGGTCTGGTGTGGAGGTGTTACCCAGTCACAGTTTGCCGGTATTGGTCAGGTCTGGTATGGCAGTGTTATCCAGTCACAGTATGGCGGTATTGGTCAGGTCTGGTATGACAGTGTTATCCAGCACAGTATGGCGGTATTGTCAGGTCTGGTATGGCAGTGTTATCCAGTCACAGTATGGCGGTATTGGTCAGGTCTGGTATGGCAGTGTTATCCAGTCACAGTATAGCAGTATTGGTCAGGTCTGGTGTGGCGGTGTTTCCATTCACAGTATGGCAGTATTGGTTAGGTCTGGTATGGCGGTGTTACCCAGTCACAGTTTGGTATACCTGTAGTGCCCTGTATATACATGTACAGTATAGATGGAGTAGGGGGTCCTGTATATACATGTACTGTATAGATGGAGTAGGGGGTCCTGTATATATATATACTGTATGGATGGAGTAGGGGGCCCTGTATATACATGTCCTGTATAGATGGAGTAGGGGTCCTGTATATACATGTACTGTATAGTTGGAGTAGGGGGCCCTGTATATATATGTCCTGTATAGATGGAGTAGGGGGCCCTGTATATACATGTACTGTATAGTTGGAGTAGGGGGTCCTGTATATACATGTACTGTATAGATGGAGTAGTAGGTCCTGTATATATATGTACTGTATAGATGGAGTAGGGAGTCCTGTATATACATGTACTGTATAGATGGAGTAGGGGGTCCTGTATATACATGTACTGTATAGATGGAGTAGGGGGTCCTGTATATACATGTACTGTATAGATGGAGTAGGAGGTCCTGTATATACATGTACTGTATAGATGGAGTAGGGGGTCCTGTATATACATGTACTGTATAGATGGAGTAGGGGGTCCTGTATATACATGTACTGTATAGATGGAGTAGGGAGTCCTGTATATACATGTACTGTATAGATGGAGTAGGGGGCCCTGTATATACATGTACTGTATAGATGGAGTAGGGGGCCTGTATATACATGTACTGTATAGATGGAGTAGGGGGCCCTGTATATACATGTACTGTATAGATGGAGTAGGGGGCCCAGTATATACATGTACTGTATAGATGGAGTAGGGGGTCCTGTATATACATGTACTGTATAGATGGAGTAGGGGGTCCTGTATATACATGTACTGTATAGATGGAGTAGGGGGCCCTGTATATAGTACTGTATAGATGGAGTAGGGGGCCCTGTATATACATGTACTGTATAGATGGAGTAGGGAGTCCTGTATATACATGTACTGTATAGATGGAGTAGGGGGTCCTGTATACATGTACTGTATAGATGGAGTAGGGGGCCCTGTATATACATGTACTGTATAGATGGAGTAGGGGGTCCTGTATATACATGTACTGGATAGATGGAGTAGGGGGTCCTGTATACATGTACTGTATAGATGGAGTAGGGGGTCCTGTATATACATGCTGTATAGATGGAGTAGGGGGTCCTGTATATACATGTACTGTATAGATGCAGTAGGGGGCCCTGTATATACCTGTACTGTATAGATGGAGTAGGGGGTCTACCAGTTATTACTGTGGATGTTGTGAGGCAGCTTCCCTAGCAACCATTGCTCCCTGTGAAAATGAAAGCAGTAATCCTATTGGTTGCTAAGGCTCCAACTGCCGTGTCTGCTGCAGCTAATTATATCACCTGTGTTTGCAATGAGGAGATTTTCCCATTCATCTCTATGGGGCGCCTCTCTTTCTCCTCCCCCTCCCCTCCTGTACATCTGGCGGGGACAGGACCTTCGCAATAACCTTCCCGGGCACCCAATGTATCTGTGTGCCAAATTTGGGGTCAAACGGTTCAGGCGTTTGGAAGTCTATAGAGGACAGACAGACAGACAGACAGGACAGACAGACAGACAGACTTGATTTTTATGATATAGATATTTTATATTGTTGAGAAGGATAACATGTACGCAAGAGAACTAAAGAGTGAGATGCAGTACAGTATAGCTCTATAGTGGGGAATAGTTATGTATTAGCTTATATATTTTGTTGTATATTCTGGTGTCCTGTGCAGAAATATTGTTAGCTTTGCTTTTGTACATATATTTATTAATTATTTTATGCTGTGGCCAGATGTTACAAGTGGATCTATAGTGAAATATAAACATTCATTTTTTCTTTGTGTTGTTTTTTTTAGTGTTGTTGCATTTCATATGTCTCTGGTGTTTTTTTCAACATGCAGAATACTTTAGGTATGATATATTTTTTTGCTCTATACCATACAATAGGCTACTTTATAGCACATAAAAACCACCAGGAGAATGCATGTTACAAATATATGAACACAAGAAAGCTACTTTGTAAAAAAATTCAATAACATATATTGAAATAAAAATTGGAAACAGACAAATACAGTAGCAACCAATCACAGGTCACCTTTTTTGTTTCTCAAAAGCAACCAATGGGCTGTGATTGATTTCTTTCTATCTATCGGAGAGAAAAATGTGTCTCCGACAGATTGATAAATCTAGGCCATTATGTTTACTTACAAGGGAAAAAGTGTTAGTAAGAGAGAGGCCTTAGGCTACATTCACATGTCAATATATTTCCAAGAATCTGCAAAATACCATCCGTGGTACATCTGTATTGTGCTCTGTATTTTGTGGTTCACAAAAAATATAAAATAAAATAAAATGATGTCCCTAGCTGTCTCAACCAGCCAGGAGGAGCTTAAACGGTGATGTCCCAGAATAGCAGATGGTTTTGTGGAGTGCTTAGGCGTTTCCCACAAAATTCAGAGGCTCCCACAGACTTCTATTGGAGTGGACCACATTACTGGAATTACTTCTACTGGAATTACAACCAGTCCCATTTTTTATGTTACGGATTGTGAATCCGCAAAAATAGAGGATGTGTGAATTGCACCATAGGAATTAATGGGTTACGAATCCGCAAATACTGAAAACTTATGCAGACCTATAAATAAGGCCTTACAGAAGTAGTAGGGCTATTTTTCTCTACTTTTTTATCAGTTGAAAATATAATTACACTAGAAAACCTATGAATGAAAGAAAACTTTAGTTAAAGGATTTTATTATAGAAAAACCTGTACAACTTATAGAATATTTAGATGTTTATTGAGGTAATTTTTTCTGTTGTGATGAGCAAATACTTGCAACTAACAAAACCATGCCATTCTGTAAAAACATTGCTGATCACAGCAAAAGGAAGTACAAAAAAAGACTCATGTAAGTAAAGCCTTTTTTTGTGACGTATAATTGTTTTGCAATAGTGTCCCGGCAGGCATACAATTGTGAACACTACCCAGAAATTGTTGAAAGGTTTCCTTAACAACTGTATTGCTGGGGGGCCTCCATCCCCAATGTTAGATCAGGTGGGAAAGTACTGTATGTTGCCACAAACAATTTGTGGACTGCTATGATAGCTGCTGTCCACAGGATTGCTTACAACTCAGTGGGGCAGATTTTCTAATCCAGTGCATGTAGACTATGCTATTAGCATATGCCACAAGTAGCAGGTTTTCTGCTGTAGAAATCCACAGCATATTCACAGTGGAAAATCTGCACCAAATTAAGTGGATATTGTTACTGATTTGTTGCAAACTATCCACTGTGAATTTTGGTGTGGATAATAAAACAAAAGCTTTTGTTGTATATCTGCAGCATTTGGACAGTGAAATCCACAGCATAAATACTATGGTGAAGTTTATCATGTGGTGCAACGGTCATTTTCTGGCGCAGAGAGCTCAATTATGGATAAATCTATTTGCAGATGCTTGCTTTGCAAATAATTATATGTAAGTGGGGGGGGGGCAGAACGCAGAAAGAGCGCGACCCCTGCGTGCGCTAAATTTAACATTTTTCCAGTGAAAAATGTTAAGGAAACCTACTCCAGCTCTGAGCTGGCGTAGGTTACACTGCACAAAAAACGCCAGACCTAATAAATGTCTCCCTATGTATCTTTACCTTAAAGGTCCCCATTCACCATATACCTATACCTGTTGGAATAGGTGTAAAGAGTTCTCCTGACTGACCACTGACAGGTAATGTAGGTGGTCATAGGGGTCACCTGACCCCTTTGTTCTGGGAGAGATACCCCTCCCCATGAGGAGGACAGAGGCTGATAATTGAAGATGTATAGCCCCGTTAAGGCCGGTTCACACTATGTATGACACCCAACATTCTGTGACACGGCAGTGTCAAAGAACGGCCGGTGTCAGTGAAGTTTATCCCGGCCGCTACTTCTGTACCGACCGGATGAACTTCAGTTCTTTGTAATTGGAATGCGGGTGCATTTGGGTGTGCTCACATTCCAATTACCCATAGCACACAATGGAGAGTGCTGCCGGAGCCGCACTGTACATGGTCTGCTCTGTCAGTCTTGTGCGGCCGCTATTCAGTGAATAGCATCCGCACAAAATTAACATGTCAGTTTTCCATGCGGCTACAAGAAATCCCGTCCTAAGTATATACACCGGTCTTATATTAGGCCCTGCCCCCTTTTCCCCGGCAGGATTCACTAGGAGGCGCACGGTGTACGAAATCTACACCTGCTTCCAGCAAGTGTAAATTTTGATCAAGATGTATGCCTGCGAGCAGGCGTAAATCATGATAAATAAGGCGTGTGAGGAGGCCACACCTCCTCCCCCAGCCTGCCCATCAGGCGAGCGGGGCGTACAGGAGGCGTAGGCCAGGGAGAAGGGGCGAATTTGCTCCTTTTCCCTGGCGTATGCCTCGGGTGGATGCTTAGTAAATGTCACCCTATGTGTTTACACTCCGCACGGGATTCCATAGAAGTAAATGCAATCTGCAACAACGGCTGTTATTAATTGAATAAATACATTGTGTGAACATTGCCTAAGGATGCTGTAAATCTTTGACAGTGTCTCACTCTGTAGGATAAATTTGGCACAACTTTATACTTGTCTAACCTTGGAAAAAAATATCTACTCCAAAGTTTTGGTGCAATTTTGTAGCATTTGAAGCCACACACTTTCTGTACAGCAACTCCTCATTATGCATGAGACATGAAAAGTGTCCAAAAGACATAATCATGTGAATGCTGGATCATTTCTTGAGCCCTTTGCTTCCATTATTCATTGGCTACATATCCCCTATAATACCAGGAGATGTGTGGCTGATGAATGATGATATTTTTTGTAATCAACTACCGTAAGTGTAAAAAACTAAGCGGTCAGCCTACAAACAAATGTTTGTTAGATTGTCAGCTGATCGCAGGCCATATTACACAGGGTGATAACAGCTGTTTTGGCCAGTAATCGCTTTGTGTAAGGGTATGTACACACTAGGGAATCCCCAAGGAACACCTGTTGTGGATTCTGGAGCTCGCACTCGCTCACAGACTCTGGCAGCCACGTGCATCTCCTCTGCTCACATAGACTCCATTCTATGGTTTGCCAGATTCTGTTGTCCGAATGAGCAGGTTCATTCTTTGGGCGGACAGCGGAATCTGGCAAACCTTAGAATGGAGTCTATAGAAGCAGAAGAGATGCATGTGGCCGCCACAGTCTGCGAGCAGGTGTGAGCTGCGAAATCTGCGACGGGTGTTCTGTCGGGATTCCGTAGTGTGCACACACCCTAATAGGGCTCTAAGCATACTTGGGTCTAAACACATTAGTAAATCTGCCCCATGTACAGTATTCCTTTAGACTAAAATACAGAAAGTCTCACTGTAGCCTTAGCCTATTTGGAGACACTCTTGCACTCTACGGATGCTGGGACATTGTCCGGGTTTTCTGAAGAAAGGTCTTAGTCCAGAATTCATATTTTTCGGCTTTAAGCTTGTAGGCAGTGCTTGGATTTAAATTAATCTGAAGATAACCTTCATTTTGGTCATATTGTGGCCACTGGACCAGGCCTGGTCCATTGGGATCTCTGCAAAGGATAAGAAATAGTTAGTAGTCTCTTGTAGAAATATTAAAAAAATGTGTGCATCAGCATGAAATGGGCATGTTTACTCCTGCTCTGAGCAGTCTTATTAAAGGGGGTTGGCAACATAGAATTTTTTACCACTTTTGACTTTTATTGCTACATTCTTTGCTACATTTTAGTGGCACTTTATGTGGCAGATATTACATGAAGGTCTATGGTGCATTATGACATACAAAACATATAGGGCCACATGTATCATCCGGCGGACGGATGATTTTTGGCGGAAAGTGCCGATTTGCGTATTATTTTATACGCAAATGGCCGATTTGCGAATAAAATAATCGCAAATCGGCACTTTCCGCCGAGTACGCCAGGGGGCGGAAAGGGGGCGGGAAGTAGGCGGGAAGTGGGCGGAACGGAGGGCGCGGACTCAGAGTCCGCGCGATTTATCATCCGTTCCGCCCAAATGTACGCCGAAAACCTACTCCAGTCCTCAGCTGGCGTAGGTTTTCGGCGGTGCGCACCGGCGCGCACAGGATTTATGTACAGGCAGTCCGCCTCTACATAAATCCCCGTACCGCCGGAGCTGCGGGGGCATTTTTAAGTCCGGCGTAAAAAACGCCGGACTTAATAGATGCCTCCCATAGTGTGGTGACATTTTTGTCATTGGATTTGTGGATTTTAGGCTTTTTTTCTCCCAAAAACCCAATATGGTATTTTTAGTCACCTGTCTATGCCAGCAATCACACCTGTCTATGCCAGCAATCCGCAGAGGACATACTATATAAAATGCCAGCTGCCAGCTTACCCATTCTGAGCAAAGTTGGCCCAATACTTCATGACTGCTTTACTTAAAGTCTTCTCCTCCTCTGTGTCGGGACCTTTAATGAAAGAGAAGCATTATACGATCTGTAGATAAGTACTGATCCTGAGTTACATCCTGTATTATATTGCAGACCTACAACCACTATTCTGCCACTGGGGTCACTATATACATACATTACTTTTCCTGTACTGATCCTGAGTTACGTCCTGTGTTATGTACCAGAGCCACTCTTACTGATCTGCCGATAGAGTCACTGTGTACATACAGTATATGACACTACTAATTTGCAGTCTGTATTATACACCAGGGCTTTACTCACAATTCTGCTAAGTACTGTGTAGAACACAAGTGTACTATATCTTCTACCCCCTTAGAGATCCAGATTTTCAAACAGACCAATAACAGGAGGTATAAAAGTACTTTTACAAATATACTTTCATGTAGATAAGTCTCTTACAAGTAGTTGCCCAAAAGTCTAGGTACAGGTATAGGTTTAGGTATAGGTATAGGTTTTCAATTCTGATAAATAATTGATGTAAACTTTACGGGGGTCGTGTCTGTCACGAAGAAAACTAGGTCTATACTGATACATTATGTAAAATGAACCATATTTCCAATGAACAAGTATTTCTTAAAATAATTTGTTTGAAAGATATAAGGAGACATTTATGAACTGCTGGAAATGGCATTATATGGTGCAGAATGGCCAGATAAGAATACATTTTTTCGCACACACTTGTTGTATGAATAAACTATTTGTATCGAGTCCCTCTACCCCACTCATGCCAGAGGGGAGGGGGCGTAACGGGGGGGTGCAGCCGTACGCCTCTGCATGCACCACATTTAAAAACTTTGCGCTATGAGCTGGCGTAAATTTCACTATGTGCACATTGGATTTATGTACAGAATTTGCACCTCTAAATATACTTGCCAAACCATGGCGTTGCAGGGTACATTATTAAGCTGGCACTAAAAACGCAGGACTTAATAGAGCAAGACAAAGAATCCCTCTAGCCCTTTCTAAACAAAACTTTAGAGGTTTAAAATAATAAGCTTGGTATTATCACTTAGTATACTTCTTTACAAATACATGAACATTGACAGGCCATGTTCATATGGCGTGAGACACCGGCCAGTCCGTGACCCAGCGGGGTCATGGAACGGCCGGTGTCAGAGAAGATCATCTCTGCAGTACAGGCCGGATAATCTTCACTGCTGCTGAATTTGGATGCGGGGGCACCATTGTGCGCCTGCTTCCGAATTTCCCGCTGCACACAATGGAGCGTGCGTCTGGAGCCACACGCTCCATTGTGTCTACTGACATGTCTCCTGTGGCCGCTATTCAATGAAATGTCAGTTTTTTGCAGCGCCGCTAGGGATCCGAACCGGAGTGTATACTATGTGTATACACTCTGGCCGGGATTCCCTTAGCCTGCAGCACAATGTAGGTACAGGCTTAATCATATTCGTGATTAATCCATTACTTACGTTGTGTAAACATAGCCACAATGTGTATCATTACATACATCTCTTTCCGATTTTTCTTGAGCACAAATACCTCCCTAACAACTCTTAAATGGTCATAGCCACTTCAAAAAACTTCACTGCGTTTGAAAACCAATGTGATTCTTAACATACTGGTAAATCACATTGTGGTGATGCCCCGCTGTGAGGCACGACCGGTCACTTGCCAGGTGGTGAAGTGTGACGCCACTCCGGTGGTGGTTGATCGAGGCACAGCTCAGCCAGGTGTTATGTTGTCGTGATGCAAGTGCTGGTTGGGCACACAGCTGGTACACCTGCTTTTATTTTGAGTGGGTTGGCTATACCTTTTGCCCTGTGGGAAGTAACCTGCTGGGCTGTTTGGGGGTCCCTTGGGCAATTGTCAAGGTGGTCCGGAGTAGAGAGTGACCCACCCGGACTATTGGCACTGCCATCTTGCAAAACCAGAGCATCAGTAACCCCATATGCCCCACAAGCCACTTATAAATACAAGACCATCAGACCAGTGTATAAGAGGTTTAGGCTATATGTTTGATCTATACGCACTGGAGTGGGGTCCCCTCTCTTGTTCCAACAAGAGAATGCCATATGGGGCATAGGCGCTAGGACCACTTGCCACGAATGAGCTTAGTGAGCTTAGTGATTCATTTCTTTACGTGGACTTAATTTATCAAAACTATGCAGGTTTTTAATAATGTTTTAAAACAGGTACACTTTAAGTAGTGAATATCTGTAGAGCACCGGAGTCCCACCCCTAGTGCAGCAAAACGCCTTATACAAAATAAACTACAAACTGACGATCAAGGTAACAAATCTATCTTCATCCTCAGTGCCCCATGCACTATAGGGACATAAAAGTAGTTTAGATGCTTCTAACCTGCTGTTATGTAAATAATAACCCAACCTCTTTAATAGTTGTCTGGCATTTATTCTTGTTTTTAAAGTGGTCAGGCTGGGATTAATAAAGAAAAGCTGTATTCCCCTGCCTAGTCCTCCTTGCTTTCTACTTCCTAGTTACTATCTCATCACAAAGAAGGCAAAAACTGGTGGGTCACAGCAGCTGCGGTAGAAACCCAGAGGTCGAAAAGTAGCTGCAATGGTAACTATGAATCTCTTTATGGGTGGTTACTGTGTTTTACCTGCATAGAGAACCCATAGACTCACCAGCAAACATGATGCCTTCATCAAGAAATGGCCCTCCTACCACAAAGAAAATCTCGTCTCCATGATCGGCCTTTACGTAGTCAGGTTTAATATCCTTGAAGAGTGAGGGCCTGTGCTGGAATTCATAGAAATAGACAGGAAATCCAGAATCTGCAGGGAGATAAAATAGTGACACCAGATCCACAGTTCTATGTGTGAGCCTGGAGACTTCCCTTCTGTACCTGAGCTGGTTCATGTCTGTAGGGGCATGCTCTGAGTTTTACAGGAAATGGGATATGGACCAGACATATACATAATCAGAACACACTATCAGTCTTATATAGAAAGCACTACACTTTCAAAACATCAGGTAAGTGAGTAATATGTCACTCAGCTTTTAGAGCTGCGTCTACATACAGCTGCTGTCTGACTACAGAATAGGCCTCATTCACACATCAGTTTTTCTGCAGGATCAATTTTTTTTAAATGATCAGTGATATCCTTTAGAAACCATCAGTGTGGCATCAGTTTTGTGGATCAGAAAAACTAATAGGTCAAAAAAGGCCACAGGGTTGAGGCTTCTTAGAGCTTGGTAATGCTTCAGTGAAAACAGACAGCACATGAATGGTCCATCAGTGTGTCATCTGTGAAAAATGGACCCATTAAGTTCTATTGACGCTTTCATTCCAAAAGACTGGATCATATAAGTGCTAGTCCTACATTTTTTAACTCCTTTACACCAGCAATCCGTATATATACGTTCCTACTGCACATACCCCGTATATTCCTGACTGAAGGGGCTGTAGATGTGTGCAGGATCACTGCAGTGAGAGCGATCCTGCACACGGTTTCCGGGGCCGGAGGTAATGAGAGGCAGCTTCGATCCCATTAACCCCTTAAACGCAGCGATCTATAGCGATTGCAGCGTTTAAGGTACTCAGTGACAGAACAAGCTTCTGTTACTGAGTGATCGGGACCCCCGCAGCCATTGCTTGTGCCGACGGGCGTAAGTAAATCACTTACCTCCGTCTTGTCGGATCAGCGATCTATGGATAGAGTCTGCTCACAGGCAGGCTCTATGCATAGATCGCCGATAACACTGATCTATGCTATGCTATGGCATAGCATAGATCAGTATATGCAATCTAATAATTGCATGTTTAGGCTATGTTCACACTACGTATATTTCCGGCCGTAGTGCGAACTGCGAATATACGCCCGTAGTTTTGAGGTTGATGCGTTCGCTTGAAAGTATATGATATACGGCCACACAATGCACACTACGGCCGGATCGTATACGGCGCCGTGAAAAATTAACAAGACCATTGTTTGAGGTCGTAACTGTTCCAACTCACGGCCGTGGATCTCCATGCGGTCCCGTACGGAGTACTTATTTTAGCCAAATTGAACTAGATTTTTCGATCCAAAAGGTTTGTGTGTTTTATTGGGCTGGGCGAAGATTTCCAAGTAAATGACCTGTTTCAGATCGCTTTGAAACTAGCTAGGAAGCATAACTACTACGGGCGTATGTTCGCGGTTCCCCCGCATGTTTGCAATCCGGCCGCATGTCTATTTTTCCCACGGCCGTAGTTTCAGCCACACATGTCCGGCTGCGTACGAACTACGGCCGGACATATACGTAGTGTGAACATAGCCTAAAAGTGAAAAAAAAGGACAACAAAAAGTGTAATAAAAGTTTTTAAAAGCATAAAAAACCCTTATAAAACCCCTCCCAATAAAAATTTAAAATACCCCCTTGCCCATTATAAAAATATAAAAAAATAAACATATTATATATCATAGCATGCAGAATTGTCAGATCTATTAAAATATAACATTATTGTTCCCGCACGGTGAACCGTGTAAACGAAAAAAAAATTTAAATTAAAATTATATATCAAAAATTACTAAAAAGCGATTTTCTGTTACACCATTATGATATTAATACAAACCAGAGATCATGGCGCAAAAAAGGACACCCCAACCAGCCCTGTAGGTGAAAAAATAAAAGCACTATAGCTCTCAGAAGGCGGGGAGAAACATTGCATTAATTTGACCTGGACATCCGGGCATCAAAGGGCTCTGTCTTGAAGGGGTTAAAAAAAAACAGATCCGTTTTGATACGTTTGTTTTTATAATGGAAGTCAATAAAAAAATGGAACAAAACGGATGCACACAAATGCATCAGTTTTTTCTTTTTTTAAACGGATGAAAAAAAAGAACCGGATAGAAAAAACTGTGTGAACCCAGCCGAACATGCATATCAAACTGTATATTACTGAAACGTCATTAAAAGTTAACCTTTATTTGATATACTTTAAAATTATAAAGATTTATGGTCCCAATAAATGCTGTACAAGAAAAACAAAGATAAAACATGGTCTCTGTGCTGACAGTTATAGCTCTAATAGGCATGGGCATAATTTTTTCTCAAGTCTATTGTGACCTTCTACATCTCGTTTTTTTAAATAAATTGTTTATTTATGTAATTTTTCAGTTTTCTAATTTTTCTAATTCAATACAAAAACATTGAACATTGAATATTATCCAGGTTCAACAACAGAAAACATCAGCATAGTGAAAATCTGTAACTCTCAGCAAGTAAACATCAAGTAATATAAGAGATATCATAGCATTGAGGTGGCAAGAAACAAAAGTAAGACTATGACAACATCCCATCAGTTGTTATATAGTATAAATGGAACTATATACAAGGTTGCAATGCGCTAACTTGAGACACAATATGTGATCCATATCCAGATATACCATGAAATACGGAAAAAAAAAACATAAGTATAAGTAACTCAAGAGGAAAAAAACAAAAGACAAAGACAATACTACACAGATACATTAGGGAACAAAACTAGTATGGGTTGGAGAGGTACTCGTCGATGCTCGGAATAACTCATAAGAGGAGTCCCATAAAGACCATGGGGGAGATTTATCAAACATGGTGTTAAAGTGAAACTGGCTTAGTTGCCAGGAGGTACGTTTCTAGGAGGTACGTTGAGGAGGTACACCATAGGATCTAGGGTATCTTTCGATGGAAATCAATCCCTGTATGCCTCTCCAATAGGGACTCAGTAAGGCACAGTCCCAGAAAATAAGGTACCCTCCAGTGAAAGACACCTCCAACACAGAGCTACATCTCGTTTATTGTGCATGACTTGTCCTGATCTTATCGGGTTTACAAATTGTCTACATGTGTTCCTCTTCTATGCATGCCTGCTACACTTGTGTCATAGGTGTTTTGGCCTATGGTAGCTGCATTGGCCTTGATTTGATTGCTGGGTCTCCTGATGAACCCTTATTGTTCCAGACCCCCTGTCACGCCCTCTTGTGAATTGTTTTTTTTCCTGGCAATTGACCAGGTTTGAGATTGAAGTGATCATGGGCTTTAGCACGACATGGCTATAATTGTGAGCCCAGAGACTATGTTTTATTCTCTGTTTTTCTTGTACACCATTTATTAGGACCATAGATCTTTAACATTTTAAAGTATACTGTATCTAATAAAGTACAATTTTTTATGTGGCAACATTGCCTAATATGTAACTGAAGTTCTTGAGGTAATGGTTACTCATATATGACTGGAGTATGACATGATGTAAGAAGAAGCTTTGGCTGTGAATGGAGTATGAAACATGACATAACTTACAGGATCAGACAAACAGTCAAAGGGTATACAAAGATAACTAACACTTTACATGGATATAATCTATATCTCGGCAAGGCAACAACGGTATCAAGGCCTTAGTGTATTTTGTACCTCGATGATAATGAGCAGTGCGGAGGGCAGGGAATAACAAACATTACATCCCCACATAAGTCCCAGGAGGCTGTCCCTGATTTCATAGGGTCAGTGGTGTTACAAAGTACTCATCCATAATTAGGGTGTGAATCTCAGGTCGCAAATCCTACAAAATGTAAACTTACATTCAGTAACATGAGAACAGGAGACGCATCTGAAACAGCAAAGCAACTGGCAAATGCACTCACCATAAGATGAATCTTCCTTAGAATGAGCTCGACCTGATCTCTCGGAATCCCTTCTTTCCAGGTTAGTAATATTTATGCCCTGGGCACAATGTACAAGAACAATGACCAGAGTGAGGATTCCTGGGATAGTGCCACTTTCTGAGCCTAGATGACGCTACTGCTGTGGCAGTCTAGTACATATTGTAAGATCAGTATAGAAAATCATTGTCTCACCCTGGGAATCATGTATCCAAACTCATGATTGTTAACACCAATAATGAATGGAACGGGTGCTACCGCCTTCTCAGTGAGGAGCTCCACTGCTGGTTTGGGGATAAATTTCCCGTCAATGCGTCCAGGAATGGTATGTGATTCTGCACAGGGAGGGAATGAATTCTGTTACCATAAAAACCATAGTCTTGGTGTTTGTAAATAAATACCATTTCGGTTAATTGTGTAGAATACACACCAAGGATCCAGATATCACAGAGATCTCGTGTTCTGTCTTGTCCCTCAGACAGTCCAGGAGTGAAGCTGGGTTACAGGCAGATACATTACTGACAATCTGTACAAGAAATATTATGTGATAATTGTGTAATTGTATATATATATATATATATATATATATACCACATTGACTAGAACAGCAGAGATATCACTAAGAGTGCAGTCTATTTACTAAAGCACAGCAGCGGACATCACTAAGGATGCAGCTAGATAGCAGCAGCAGTGACATCACTGAGAATAAAGCCTATGCGGACACTAGAGAGCAGTGGTGACATCACTGAGAATGTAACTTATCCATTCATTACAGAACAACAGTGACATCACCGAGAAAGCAACATATTAATGAGTACATTATTTATTCCTGATTCTTATACAAAGAAAAACATGGTGCACTACAAGTCCCATCCAGCCATCACTAAGCCAAAATTATGCAGCGAATAGCAACAGCATGTATCGGTTGGTGCTAACTCACAGAGGAATACATTCATGGAGATCTAGCAGGTACATAGGAAAAGAAAGAGGTTGCACTCACCAAGTAAAATCCTTTATCTTTATTTCTTCATGTTTAAAGCGATACACGGACAAGGTGCAGACGCCATGAAGGTGCTGGTGACAGGCTGTTCACCCACCTAAATTGGCGCTTCTACGGTCTGTAGAAGTGCCGTTTAGGGGCGTGAAACAGCCTGTCACAGCACCTTCATGGCGTCTGCACCCATGCTTGTCTGCACCTTTTCCATGTATCGCTTTTAAACATGAAGAAATAAAGATAAAGGATTTTACTCGGTGAGTGCAACCTCTTCTCTTCCTATGTACTGCTGACATGATTTATTCCTGCTTATTTCCCTTATTCTTCATGTTTGGGTTGTTGGGCCATTTCTTATGGCTTTATGTGAAGTACACATGTATCATGGTTTTAAGCTGCATTGCTGGTCTTTGGGGTTTGGGTGGGTGTGAACCCTCACTATTTGAGGGATGGATTTTTGTAGATTTTGTCTTTTTGGGGGAAAAAAAAGACGATTCAACCTATCCATTAAAAAGCAGCAGTCATAACTGGGAATATGGCCTATCCATACACCAACAAAACACTGAACTCAAGGACAACAGTCAAAAAAATTCCAATGAAGTACTCAATCAAGAGTCTCCACTGATGCCCCCAAAAATATAAATATGCAAACAGGAGTCCGTGGAGCCTCAGGTTGCGTGTCTCAAAACACGGGATAGCCAGATATCTCTAGCCTGTTGCCACAGGGTGCCTCCATGATAGGGAGAGCACCACACCACCCTGATAAATAGCCCCTTAAGTCCCACTCGGTTGCGAGTATTGGGACATAAATAGGGAAACACCAGGGTGGCCCCTTATTGTCAATGTCTAACTCAAGGCAGGACAGCCGTTTTGGGGTATTTGCACCTCGTCAGTGTGGAGTAGGATTCTGGCTGGTTGGGGCAATGGCAAATCGACCAACAAAACACAGTAATCACTGAACTCAAGGAGAACAGTGAAAAAAATTCCAATGAAGTACTCAATCAAGAGTCTCCACTGATGCCCCCAAAAATATAAATATGCAAAACAGGAGTCCGTGGAGCCTCGGTTGCGAGTCTCAAAACACGGGTATATATCTCTAGCCTGTTGCCACGGGTGTCTCCATGATAGGGAGAGCACCACCACCACCCTGATAAATAGCCCCTTAAGTCCCACTCGGTTGCGAGTATTGGGACATAAATAGGAAACACCAGGTGGCCCCTTATTGTCAATGTCTAACTCAAGGTGTGAGTATTGCGATCATGACAAGGGCTTGCCAAGGCAGGCTTCCATCCACAGACAGCCGTTTCGGGGTTTTTGCCCCTCATCAGTGTGGAGTAGGATTCTGGCTAGTTGGGGCAATGGCATATCCATACACTAGAAACGTCATCTGAAAATGCAGCCTATCAATTTACTGGACATCAGTTGTGACATCATTGAGAATGAAGCCTACCCATTCACTATGAGCTGACTGAGATCTGAGGGATTGCTCAGATTCTCCCATAGATACAGTAGAGTACTTACCTTCTGAGTAGAGGAGAGATCTTGGTCTTTTTCTGCCAATAGATGTGGAATTAGGGCAACTCCACTCTCAGCAATGGCTCGGTGGAACAAACTCTTGACATTGGAGACATCAGCTGCCGTCATATGAAATAAAACATAAACTAATGTCAATAATGAGACAAGTAAAGAGCCAGCTGGAACATGATGTCACTCTAGGACCCTCAGTAAAATGGGTCATTCTCATTACAAGACAAATGCATTCTAGGAGCTAAAGGATCTGCCTGCAATAAGGCAATAAGCACATCTATATTGCATCAGACATGGAGGAGCTTACCAGGGCAGAGACGCTGATTCCGCCAGCCGAATTCACCAAAGATAGTCACCAAATTGGGGTCGCCACCAAAATTTACTATGTTCTCGTTGACCCACTTTAGAGCAAGCAACCTGATCCAAGAATCCATAGTTTCCTGGTATTTTGTCATCTCCGTTGCTGTGAGGTAAGCAGTGTCAGATTGTGTAGGTTATTGACATTTGGCGATTAACAATGTAATAGTGAATAGCATCATCAGGCACACGAAGTCTTATATGGTACAAAATGTGCACTGCATTTTTTTGGCACCTACCACCCACCAGTTATGCCGCTCTCACTTTCCTGTAAACCACACCCCTTTTGGCAAGGGGCAAATGTATCTAAAAAGTGTCTAAAGTGCATGGTCCAAGCAATGTAAGGCAACATTTTGCCCTCTGCCCACTTACCAACCCCCAGAAAAAATGTATTCAACTCAGATCCCTCATCTTTTATTCAGAATGTACTTAACCACTTACCTGAAAAATCCAAGGAGGCCCAGTCTGTACTGCATGGATACAACAACTACATTCTCGAACGCACTGAGTGCTGTCCCTCAAACATAGCTGCTCCCCCAGATCTTAATCCTCCTCCATGAATAAATACCATGACCTGGAAAGTAAAACAGCATATACACGGTTATGAGCTGTAGCACATAACAAACTTGTCTAGAAGTGTACATGTACATAACAGCTAAAGAGCTGTAAACATGCAGGTTACCTCATCTATAGTCCTACAAAAGCTGATGAGACCTAAGTCACCTATCTATAGTCCTCCTACAACAGCTGAACAGACCTAGACCACCTTGTCTATAATCCCATAACAGCTGCAGAGACCCAAGTCACCTCGTCTATAGTCCCACTGCAGCTGTAGAGACTCAGGTCACCTCGTATATAGTCCCATAACAGCTGTAGAGACCCAGGTCACCTTGTCTATAGTCCCATAACAGCTGTAGAGACCCAGGTCACCTTGTCTATAGTCCCATAACAGCTGTAGAGACCCAGGTCACCTTGTCTATAGTCCCATAACAGCTGCAGAGACCTTGGTCACCTTGTCTATAGTCCCAAAACACCTGTATAGACCCAGGTAACCTTGTCTATAGTCCCATAACAGCTGTAGAGACCCAGGTCACCTCGTCTATAGTCCCATAACAGCTGCAGAGACCTTGGTCACCTTGTCTATAGTCCCATAACAGCTGTAGAGACCCAGGTCACCTTGTCTATAGTCCCATAACAGCTGTAGAGACCCAGGTCACCTTGTCTATAGTCCCATAACAGCTGCAGAGACCCAGGTCACCTCGTCTATAGTCCCACTGCAGCTGTAGAGACCTAGGTCACCTTGTCTATAGTCCCATAACAGCTGTAGAGACCTAGGTCACCTTGTCTATAGTCCCACAACAGCTGTAGAGACCTAGGTCACCTCGTCTATAGTCCCATAACAGCTGCAGAGATCCAGGTCACCTCGTCTATAGTCCCACTGCAGCTGTAGAGACCTAGGTCACCTCGTCTATAGTCCCACTGCAGCTGTAGAGACCTAGGTCACCTCGTCTATAGTCCCATAACAGCTGCAGAGACCCAGGTCACCTTGTCTATAGTCCAATAACAGCTGTAGAGACCTAGGTCACCTTGTCTATAGTCCCATAACAGCTGCAGAGACCTTGGTCACCTTGTCTATAGTCCCAAAACACCTGTATAGACCCAGGTCACCTTGTCTATAGTCCCATAACAGCTGTAGAGACCCAGGTCACCTCGTCTATAGTCCTCCTGCAGCTGTAGAGACCTAGGTCACCTCGTCTATAGTCCCATAACAGCTGTAGAGACCCAGGTCACCTTGTCTATTGTCCCCCTGCAGCTGTAGAGACCTAGGTCACCTCGTCTATAGTCCCATAACAGCTGCAGAGACCCAGGTCACCTTGTCTATAATCCCATAACAGCTGCAGAGATCCAGGTCACCTCGTCTATAGTCCCCCTGCAGCTGTAGAGACCTAGGTCACCTTGTCTATAGTCCCACTGCAGCTGTAGAGACCTAGGTCACCTCGTCTATAGTCCCATAGCAGCTGCAGAGACCTTGGTCACCTTGTCTATAGTCCCACAACAGCTGTAGAGACCCAGGTCACCTTGTCTATAGTCCCATAACAGCTGTAGAGACCTAGGTCACCTTGTCTATAGTCCCCATAACAGCTGCATAGACCTTGGTCACCTTGTCTATAGTCCCACAACAGCTGTAGAGACCCAGGCCACCTCGTCTATAGTCCCATAACAGCTGCAGAGACCTAGGTCACCTTGTCTATAGTCCCATAACAGCTGCAGAGACCTTGGTCACCTTGTCTATAGTCCCACAACAGCTGTAGAGACCCAGGTCACCTTGTCTATAGTCCCATAACAGCTGTAGAGACCTAGGTCACCTTGTCTATAGTCCCATAACAGCTGTAGAGACCTAGGTCACCTTGTCTATAATCCCACAACAGTTGTAGAGACCTAGGTCACCTTGTCTATAGTCCCACAACAGCTGTAGAGACCCAGGTCACCTTGTCTATAGTCCCATAACAGCTGAAGAGACCCAGGTCACCTTGTTTATAGTCCCATAACAGCTGTAGAGACCTAGGTAAACTTGTCTATAGTCCCATAACAGCTGTAGAGACCTAGGTCACCTCTATAGTCCCATAACAGCTGTAGAGACCTAGGTCACCTTGTCTATAGTCCCATAACAGCTGTAGAGACCTAGGTCACCTTGTCTATAGTCCCATAACAGCTGAAGAGACCCAGGTCACCTTGTTTATAGTCCCATAACAGCTGTAGAGACCTAGGTAACCTTGTCTATAGTCCCATAACAGCTGTAGAGACCTAGGTCACCTCTATAGTCCCATAACAGCTGTAGAGACCCAGGTCACCTTGTCTATAGTCCCATAACAGCTGAAGAGACCCAGGTCACCTTGTCTATAGTCCCATAACAGCTGTAGAGACCTAGGTCACCTTGTCTATAATCCCACAACAGCTGTAGAGACCGAGGTTACCTTGTCTACAATCCCACAACAGCTGTAGAGACCGAGGTCACCTTGTCTATAGTCCCACAACAGCTGTAGAGACCCAGGTCACCTTGTCTATAGTCCCACAACAGCTGTAGAGACCTAGGTCACCTTGTCTATAGTCCCATAACAGCTGTAGAGACCCAGGTCACCTTGTCTATAGTCCCATAACAGCTGTAGGGACCTAGGTCACCTTGTCTATGCAGTGTCCCAGAACATGCAGACTACTACTCCTATTATGGCCATTTCTATTGCTGTGCCCATGCCTGTTCTGGTAAGGGTTTGCACTGCAACTGCTGCTGGTTTTCCCCTAGTATTCTCTGGTAATGTGCATTCTCATGTGTATTCTCATGTATTCCTGTGTATTATTGCATTGTACAGTGGTATGCAAGGCTGTTGATCACGTGACCTGTAACCATGGTTCCTCCAATGGCCGACTAGCTCTGGCCAGGAGCAACCATGTGACCTCCCACTTCCTCCTAACAAGTTAGTCTTCCCCCTGCTTCCAAGCAAGGAGGATGTGTGCCGTCCCTCTCCTGCCTCAGAGGAGTTGGGCTTCTTCTCTGCAGCTCCCACTTCACCACTAGAAGTGTGGATCGAGTGCTCTGCTATATTCAAGTCTTCGGCTGTATCTGCCTGCTCAAGTGTCCGGAGTTCCTTCTCTCATCTGGGTGTCATTCCGTTATCTCTCATGATCGCTACAAGGATTCACAGCAAGTATTACTCTCAAGCTAATCCACCCAGCAACGCTATTTCTCTCATACTCCTACTCCCATCATCCGGCACGTATTCTCACAGCCTATGCAGCACCACTCCTGCTTTATTTGTCAAAGCCTGCTATATACCCGGTTGCATCCGGAGAGACTGTTGCTACTAGTTACCTCATCTATAATAAAACCGCTGTTACTGAACCCTGGCATTGGTGTCCACTAACTGGTGCCCTGACTAAGTGCAGCAAAGAATCGCATGCCCATCATCACCCGCAGATTCCACAGACCGGCCCTACAGCTGTGCCGCCCTCAGGCCTATACCGTGACAAGTATAACCCCTGCAGCTGCCCCGGTCATAACACCAGCACTGCGGAAGTGGCCCCCAGGGGCCAGGGCATCGCATCTATAGTCCCATAACAGCTGTAGAGACCTAGGTCACCTCTATAGTCCCATAACAGCTGTAGAGACCTAGGTCACCTTGTCTATAGTCCCATAACAGCTGTAGAGACCTAGGTCACCTTGTCTATAGTCCCATAACAGCTGTAGAGACCTAGGTCACCTTGTCTATAATCCCACAACAGCTGTAGAGACCTAGGTCACCTTGTCTATAGTCCCACAGCAGCTGTAGAGACCTAGGTCACCTTGTCTATAATCCCACAACAGTTGTAGAGACCTAGGTCACCTTGTCTATAATCCCACAACAGCTGTAGAGACCGAGGTCACCTTGTCTATAGTCCCACAACAGCTGTAGAGACCTAGGTCACCTTGTCTATAGTCCCACAACAGCTCTAGAAACATAAGTGACCTCATGTATAGTCCTACCATAGATATAAAAATGTAGGTCACTTCTATAGTACCACAACAGCTGGAGAGACACAGATTAGCTCTACTAATGCTGCGTTTACATGTAACGATTATCGTGCGAATTTGCGCGATAACGGTCGAATTGGAACGATAATCGTACGTGTAACGGATGATCGAAAGACGCACGATAAATCTTACATCGTGATCTTTCATCAGGTCAGCAAATCGTCGTTCATCGTACGCAAAAAATTCGCAAATCGTTCCGTGTGAACAGTCGTTCGCCGATTTAACCAATGTGTGAGATAGGCTTAAACGATCACAAAACGATCGCAGTGCGAATTTTCGTACGATATATCGTACCATCTAAACGCTGATCGTTATAAAAAAAAAATCGTAAATCCGACATCGCTAATCGTACGATCGGGCCAATAATCGTTACGTGTAAACGCAGCATAAGAATAGTTTACAACAGCGGGCAGATATGAGTCACCTGTGTTTCTATTTCTAGAACACCTGGGTCACGTCTGTCTACAGTTCACAACAACTAGGGAGACCTCTATCACCTTGGTCATTAGTTCTATCATGACATGGCAAAGAGATGTGGGTCGCCTCTATCTATAGTGCCTGTTATTTTGATCTTATTAACACGTTACCAATAAAAAAATACTAACAGGCAGCTTGGAATCCATTTCTCGGTCTGCTGGGGTGAAGATATTTAGGTACAGACAGTCTTCTGACAGTGGGGGTATGGGCGGGGGAACTTTAAAGAAACCTTTCATTTGCTCCAAGACGATGGGGTTCTGTATACACCTGAAATTTGAGAAAATGATCTGTTGTAACATAAGTACTGATAGATTTTTATGTATTTACAATGTATAGCACCGCTACCAGGTTTCCCCCTCCTTCATTACTATCATGGCATCAGGGAACACAGTGCCCCTTACAATGGTTTGGAGACAGTTTAAGAGGAAATATTGAGTTTACTTCTATCATCCATGAAAATTATAAAATTGTGAAAATAGTTGGGAAGTAATCTGAGTAACTTTCAATAACTCACAGAGGTGCATGTTCTTTGGCCTCTCTGACTGAGCTCCAGGGCTCTGGAGGTTCTGGGGCTGCGAATCGTAATGAACCCACTGGGGGCTTAGCGAAGGGCACGCCATAGAAGGCTTGGACGGTTCGGGTGGTCTCCTTCACTGTCTGCGTCTTCCCCTGCAGTTTTCCATACTGTGTCACTACCTGAGGGTCACTGTCCTGTTCTGTAAGGTAAAACATATATTTCACTCACACATATATGAATTCAATCTTTATAAAACTATATATCTATATATATACAGTATATAAGAAATGTCTTTAAAATCCAAAAATTCTTTAGTCATCCACACAATGAAACCAACTTGACATCATGGATACAAAAGTAGAAAATAATATTAGGTACAGGAACTGTTTTACTTCACCTGATCCCAGTGTTCCCAGGAAGAGGGGCCACAGAAGGAGAGTAAGGAGGAGGAAGGCCATGAGGAGATGGTGCCTGTTCAGTTTGAGTCTTCTGTTTTCAGGGTTAGCTGGAGCCTTAACTATGCTCACCCCCTGTTATCTCTGCACAAATGACACTTTGTCCTCTGCCGCAATGACACAACTGTGCCAGGAACCGAGGAATGTTATAAACCTGGGGCCAGCAGGGCAAACAGCTAGAGGACACTGCCCCACCGGAGAGGCAGTGCAGAACGTGATCACCATCATGGCTGTGTCCTGAACACACTCCATGGACATTCACTTATAGCCGCTAGTTACTCTCAATGCTTTGGGGTGGATGCCTGCATATTATAAAGTTACCATTATTCATATCTGTACCCTTATACTCTTCCTACTCCATCCTAGATTTATTATAGTGCTTGAAAAGCACTATACAGTGGTGCCTTGGATTACGAGCATAATCCGTTCCAGGACCATGCTTGTAATCCAAATCCACTCTTAAATCAAAGCAAATTTTCCCATAAGAAATCATAGATATGCAGACAATTGGTTTCAGACCCCAAAAATAATGATTTATTATTCTGAATAACATGTAAAACAGATGAAACAAACATTCAGAAACAACAGAATATGTGATATAAGTTACTGTACAGTAATGGAGACGATGGAAACACAAGGGCTGACAGAGACTGCAGGGAGCATGAAGGAATGAGCAGGGCAGATGTGGGCACATACATGCAGCACTCTCTGTCCGAAGAGAGAGGGGTTACAGCTATGGAGAGATTACCTCCACAGTCCTGTCCCCTGATGCAAGACCCAGCCTGAAGTGGATCTGCTATGATTTGGAAGGTGAGAGAGACTTCCTGGGTCAGAGTACAGGGCTGTAGACCCCGCTATGCAGCACGCCCCTGCCCCACTCGCCCTCCCACCCAGTACAGGGAGCTCTTATACCAAAGCAATGCTTTTAAACCAAGTCACAATTTTGAAAAACTGTGAGCTCTTAAACCAAAATGCTCTTAAACCAAGTTACTCTTAAACTAAGGTACCACTGTACTGTAATCCATATTCTTCTTCCGTTTCTTCCAGCCAGTACCCAGCGGTACTTCCAGCGGTACCCAAGCCGCTCTTTAAGGGACGGTACCCAAGCCGCTCTTAAAGGGACGGTACCCAAGTCGCTCTTAAAGGGACGGTACCCAAGTCGCTCTTAACCCTTTAAGGACATGGCCCATTTTCGTTTTTACGTTTTCGGTTTTTCCTCCTTGTGTTTAAAAGGTCATAGCACTTGCATTTTTCCACCTAGAAACCCACATGACCCCTTATTTTTTGCGTCACTAATTGTACTTTGCAATTACAGGCTGAATTTTTGCATAAAGTACACTGCGAAACCAGAAAAAATTCGAAGTGTGGTGAAATTGAAAAAAAAAACGCATTTCTTTTATTTGGGGGAAATGTGTTTTTACGCCATTCACCCTGGGGTAAAACTGACTTGTTATGCATGTTCCTCAAGTCGTTACGATTTAAAACGATATATAACATGTATAACTTATATTGTATCTGATGGCCTGTAAAAAATTCAAACCGTTGTTAACCAATATACGTTCCTTAAAATCGCTCCATTTCCAGGCTTATAGCGCTTTTATCCTTTGGTCTATGGGGCTGTGCGAGGTGTCATTTTTTGCGCCATGATGTGATCTTTCTATCGGTACCTTGATTGCCCATATACGTCTTTTTGATCGCTTTTTATTAAATTTTTTCTGGATTTGATGCGACCAAAAATGCGCAATTTTGCACTTTGGGATTTTTTTGCGCTGACGCCGTTTACCGTACGAGATCAGGAATGTGATTAATTAATAGTTCGGGCGATTACGCACGCGGCGATAGCAAACATGTTTATTTATTTATTTATTTGTTTACTTTTATTTAAAACCTGGGAAAAGGGGGGTGATTCAGACTTTTATTAGGGGAGGGGGCTTTTTACTATTAACAACACTTTTTTTTTTTTTTTTACACATATACTAGAAGCCCCCCTAGGGGACTTCTAGTATATACACTGTGATCTCTCATTGAGATCTCTGCAGCATAGATATGCTGCAGAGATCCATGAGATCGGCACTCGTTTGCTTTCGGCTGCTGCAGCCGGAAGTAAACGAGTGCCGAGCCGAGGACGGCGCCATCTTGGACGCGTCCCCGGCCGGCATCAGTAACGGAGATCGCTCCTCCGGGACAAGGTCCCGGAGGAGCGATCTCCCCCACTAGACACCAGGGAAACGTTGCCTCCGGTAATCGGAGGCAGCTGTCAACTTTGACAGCTGCCTCCGATTAGCTAATTAGCGGGCACGGCGATCAGACCGTGCCCGCTAATAGCGGCGGTCCCGGGCTACACGCGGCACCCGGGATCGCGGCACTTCAAAGCAGGGCCGCCGCGCGGCCCCGCTTTGAAGTGCAAGTGAGGACATAGGACGTACCGGTACGTCCTATGTCCTTAAGAGGTTAAAGGGACGGTACCCAAGCCACTCTTAAAAGGATGGTACCCAAGCTGCTCTTAAAGGGACGGTACCCAAGTTGCACTTAAAGGGGCATTACATAAGTGGCTCTTAAAGGGAAGGTACCCATGTCGCTCTTAAAGGGACAGTACCCAAGTAGATCTTTAAGGGACGGTTCCCAAGCCGCTCTTAAGGAACGGTACCCAAGCCGCTCTTAAAGGGACGGTACCCAAGTTGCTCTTAAAGGGACGATACCCAAGTCGCTCTTAAAGGGGCGGTACCCAAGTTGCTCTTAAAGGGGAAGTACCCAAGCCGCTCTTAAAGGGAACCAATCACACTAAAATTGGGCATAAAGGTAAGGAAACGTGCTGGTACATCAGCCAGCACGCTTCCTAACCATCCCCCTGTCCCCAGGGCCGCCGCAATCATGAGGCGACCTGAATCGTCTGCCTCAGGCGGCGCCACCAGCTGTCATCATGGGGGCGGCATTCAGTGGCAGATTATAATATGAGCGGTTCGGGCGGCCGCCCACATTATAATCCGCCACTGACTGTACCCAGGGCCGCTTTAACCAGAGGGCACATGGTGCACGTGCACCGGGCCCCCTGGTTAAAGGGGCCCCCCCGAGCAGGCCGGCCGTTGCTATGTGCGACCAGTGCGGTCGCACAGGGCTCCGGCCACCAGCCTGTCAGGGGGGAGCGCCATGGATGGGTAATCTACTTACCCCTCCATGGCGCCCCCTGCAGGGCCCCCCCGTCCGCCGCTGCCCCCGTCCGCTGCTGCTGCGGCGCTTCAGCGCTGCAGCAGCAGCGACACTGACAGAGAGAGAGCCATTGGCTCCCTCCCTGTCAGTCACTCACTCTTGTGGCCGCACTTCCTGCGGTCACAAGAGGCCGCGCTCTCCCTCTAGCGGCCGACGTCACTGGAGCGTCGGCGCGAGGGTAAGGGGAGTGCAGCCTCTTGTGACCGGAGGAAGTGCGGCCACAGGAGGGAAGAGAAGAGGAACGCGTGGACCCAGGTGAGTAACAGTGTTTGTTTTTTTCAATGTTATATGGGAGGGGGAGCTATATACTACGGGGGGGGGGGGGGGGGCACAGGGGGCTATATACTATTGGGGAGCACAGGGGGCTATATACTATGGGGGAGAACAGGGGGCTATATACTATGGGGGAGAACGGGGGCTATATACTATTGGGGAGCACAGGGGAGCTATATACTATGGGGGAGCACAGGGGGCTATATACTATTGGGGAGCACAGGGGAGCTATATACTATGGGGGAGAACAGGGGGCTATATACTATGGGGGAGAACGGGGGCTATATACTATGGGGGAGAACGGGGGCTATATACTATTGGGGAGCACAGGGGGGCTATATACTATGGGGGAGAACGGGGGCTATATACTATTGGGGAGCACAGGGGGCTATATACTATGGGGGAGCACAGGGGAGCTATATACTATGGGGGAGCACAGGGGAGCTATATACTATGGGGGAGCACAGGGGAGCTATATACTATGGGGAGCACAGGGGGCTATATACTATGGGGGAGAACAGGGGGCTATATACTATGGGGGAGAACGGGGGCTATATACTATTGGGGAGCACAGGGGGGCTATATACTATGGGGGAGAACGGGGGCTATATACTATTGGGGAGCACAGGGGGGCTATATACTATGGGGGAGAACGGGGGCTATATACTATTGGGGAGCACAGGGGGCTATATACTATGGGGGAGAACGGGGGCTATATACTATTGTGGAGCACAGGGGGCTATATACTATGGTGGAGCACAGGGGGCTATATACTATGGGGGAGCACAGGGGGCTATATACTATGGGGGAGCACAGGGGAGCTATATACTATGGGGGAGCACAGGGGGCTATACACTATGGGGGAGCACAGGGGAGCTATATACTATTGGGGAGCACAGGGGAGCTATATACTATTGGGAAGCACAGGGGGCTATATACTATGGGGAGCACAGGGGGCTATATACTACTGGGGAGCACAGGGGGCTATATACTATGGGGGAGCACAGGGGGCTATATACTATGGGGGAGCACAGGGGGTTATATACTATTGGGGAGCACAGGTTAGCTATATACTATTGGGGAGCACAGGGGCTATATACTATTGGGGAGCACAGGGGAGCTATATACTATTGGGGAGCACAGGGGTCTATATACTATGGGGGAGAGCACAGGGGGCTATATATTATGGAGAGCACAGGGGGGCTATATACTATTGAGGGGGAGCACAGGGGGGCTATATACTATTGGGGGAGAGCACAGGGGGGCTATATACTATTGTGGGAGAGCACAGGGGGGCTATATACTATTGGGGGAGAGCACAGGGGGCTATATACTATTGTGGGAGAGCACAGGGGGGCTATATACTATTGTGGGAGAGCACAGGGGGGCTATATACTATTGTGGGAGAGCATAGGGGGGCTATATACTATTGGGGGAGAGCACAGGGGGGCTATATACTATTGTGGGTGAGCACAGGGGGCTATATACTACTGGGGAGAGTGCACAGGGGGGCTATATACTAATGGGGGAGCGCACAGGAGGGCTGTATATAACTGGAGGAGCACATGAGGGTCTATATACTACAGGGACACCTTAAAACTATGGAGGCACAGAGGGGTGTAACTATGTAGGAGTACAGAGGGGTGTAACTACTGTATAGGGGTACAAGGGACCTAACTACTGTATGTGTTGGAGCCTAAAATATTTGTCTGGCAGATTCTGGAGAGAAGATTCACAGCCAGGAGAAGACTTCAAGGTGGCCCACGCTGGATGGAGAGAAAAAGAAAAGGTGACAGACTCTGATCGGAGAAGACGCCTCCGGTGAGTCACTGGATGTAACTTCACTCTGTTATAGGCTTGTACTGATAGGGGTCATGGTGTGGCGGTATTATGTAATGGTATCAATGGTGATATCTTTCTGTTTTGTTTAGTGCAGTTTTTATGTAATATGTAATCACTGAATGGTGGAAATAGTGTTATAAGGTAACTACTGTATGTATTGGGGCTCTTGATACAGTGTGGGGGCAAATTCAGTACATTATACAATGTGCAGAAAGGTAAGGGGGGGCCCACTCTTAAGGGAGGGGGGAGAGGGGGACCATCTATAAGGGAGGGGGGAGAGGGGGCAGTAGTGGATTATAATGTGGGCGGATTGACGGGGGGGGGGGGGGGCGTCATTCTATAGTTCGCCTCGGGCAGCAGAGAGGCTAGAATCACCCCTGCCTGTCCCCCCCGTCCCCTGAACATTCAGCCCGCAAAGTTAGTTTAATTGTGTCCCGCGCTCTATGCAAATTACCATACAAGTAGTCACGGTGGGCAGGATGGCTGTTCGAGTAGTCACGGTGGGCGGGGTCTTCGTCAAGTAGTCACTGGGTCCTGGGCCGGCTCCTGCGCTGTAATCACGCCCCTCCGGGCGTGTTGTAAAGCGGCGCCAGGTGACGTCACTCGGGGGGGCGGCATTGCACGTCGGCCACGCCGACGTCTTTACTAAGCTGCACATGCGCAGTACAGTGGGTGAAGCCGCTGCTGTACTACGCCGCGCAAGCGCAGTACAGCAGTGTCTTCTCAGGCTGCACTGCGCATGTGCAGCTTAGTAAAGACGTCGGCGATTAAACTAACTTTGCGGGCTGAATGTTCATGGGACGGGGGGGGGGGGGGGGGGATGTACCAGCACGTTTCCTTACCTTTATGCCCAATTTCAGTGTGATTGGTTCCCTTTAAAGGGAAGGTACCCAGCTGCTTTTAAAGGGACAGTACCCAAGCCGCTCTTAAGGGGACGGTACCCAAGTCGCTCTTAAAGGGACGGTACCCAAGCCTCTCTTAAAGGGACAGTACCCAAGCGGCTCTTAAAGGGACAGTACCCAAGTCGCTCTTAAATGGATGGTACCCAAGCCATTCTTAAAGGGATGGCACCCAAGCTGCTCTTAAAGGGACAGTACCCAAGTCGCTCTTTTAGAGACGGTTACTTAAAGAGCTGGTTACCTAAGCTGGTCTTCAAAGGATGGTACCTAAGTCCCTTTTAAAGGGACAGTACTTAAGCTGGTCTTAAAGGGACAGTATATAGGTCACTCAAAGCGTTGTCACCAAAGTCGCTCCTTAAGTTGCTCTTAAAGGGACTGTACCAAAGTTGCTCTTAAAGGGACTGTACCAAAGTCGCTCTTAAAGGGAGGGTATCAAGGGTTAAAGTTTCTCTTAAAGGGAAGTCACTGTTAAAGGGGTGCTCTTCTAAAGCACTATGGGGGAGATTTATCAAACTGGTGTAAAATAGAATTGTCTTCCACTTTTCATTCATCACAGGTCCTTTGGAAAATAAAAGTTGGAATCTGATTGGTTGCTAGGGGCAACTAAGACAATTCTATTTTACACCAGTTTGATAAATCTCCCCCTATGTGTTTCCCTGGAAATGCAAATCTAGTTAACTAGTCTTATTTATTGAAAGCCAAAGCCCTATAGCCTATCAGTATGGTTCAGAATTATGGAAATGGTTCTAGATTCCCGGACTCAACAACCTTGTTCAAAGGGAATAAAAAATTCTGTGTGGAATTTTGCTCCTGCCACCATGGAAAAACAATCTGCCACATAAATAAGGCGCATGCTATTTAGGGTGGCCCAATGCATTGCATTGCTCTATGCAACTTCATCAGGAGCTCTGTATCGTGTTTCGCAACTATATGTTTCCTCAAGGGAGGAAGCATATGATCATGAAACACATATTGGGGTTCCAGTCTACAGGAAACAGTGAGAAGCTGAGGGGACTTATGTGGGAGCTGTGCAATTACTTATATGTGCAATAAGGATATTGAAGTGCAATACAGGAACCACTATGTTCATACATTTTAGCACCAGTAGCTAAAAAAAATACTAAGATTATAGCAGGAAGTGTATCTGGCAGCTCTAGCTCAGTACTTGTTTATACCACCTACTATTCCTGTAGCCCGTTTCTTGTTTCTTATTTTAATCATTGTAGATGTAGCTATAAATAATGATTTTATGTGGCTGTGTATCCAATATTCTGTTGTAGTGGTATTGTTTAAAGAAGTTTTAAGGTAAACTTATTTTTAATGAATTTCTGGTAATGTAACATAGAAACATAGAAGATTGTCGGCATAAAAAGACCACTGGGTCCATCTAGTCTGTCCTAGTATTTTCTTTCTTATTATCTTAGGATAGATGTATGTTTATCCCAGGCGTGTTTAAATTCTGTTATTGTAGATTTACCAACCACCTCTGCTGGAAGTTTGTTCCAGGTATCTACTACTCTTTCAGTAAAATGATATTTTCTCACATTGCTTCTGATCTTTCCCCCAACTAACCTCTCACTGTGTCCTCTTGTTCTTGAGCTCAGTTCTTTACTAAAACACTCAATGTTTTTTTTAATTTTCCATTTTATTATGATATTATAAAATAACTCTAAAAATCTTACTGCTTTCACTCTCACCACTAGGTCTAAAACTAAACTGAAACTGTCAGGACGGGACTCATCTTCAGCACTGATTGGCTGAAGAGGAGCTGTTTGAAATTCCCGGCTCCCCTCTTCAGCCAATCAATGCACGGCAGCACTGATTGGCTGAAGAGGGGCCGTTTGAAATTCCCGGCTCCCCTCTTCAGCCAATCAGTGCTGCCTTGCATTGATTGGCTGAAGAGGGGATCCGGGAAATTCAAACGGCCCCTCTTCAGCCAATCAGTGCTGAAGAGGAGCACTGATTGGCTGAAGAGGAGCTGTTTGAAATTCCCGGGGGGGCTGCGGTTGAGCGGAGGGCTGGGCTGCGGTTGAGCGGAGGGCCGGGCTGCGGATGAGCGGGGGGCCGGGCTGCGAGCAGGTGTCCGGACTTTCGCGCGACGACTGTTTACACAAAACGATCAGCGAATTTTTTGCGAACGACGAACGACGATTAAAGAACATGTTAAAAGATCAACATGAACGATTTTTTCGATCATTCGCCACATTTACACGTACGATTATCGTTCGAATTCGATCATTATCGCAAAACTCAGTGTAAATGTAGCATAATTATAAGGCTGGGTTCACACTACGTATATTTCAGTCAGTATTGTGGTCCTCATATTGCAACCAAAAGCAGGAGCGGATTAAAAACACAGAAAGGCTCTGTTCACACAATGGTGAAATTGAGTAGATGGCCGCCATTTAATGGCAAATATTTGCTGTTATTTTAGAACAACGGCTGTTTTATTGAAATAATGGCAGTTATTTACTGTTATATGGCGGCCATCCACTCAATTTCAACATTGTGTGAACAGAGCCTTTATGTGGTTTTAATCCACTCCTGGTTTTGGTTGCAATATGAGGACCACAATACTGACTGAAATATACGTAGTGTGAACCCAGGTCAGGGTGCGTTTACACAGAAAGATTATCTGACAGATTATCTGCCAAAGATGTGAAGCCAAAGCCAGGAATGGATGTGAAAAGGAGGAATCTCAGGCTTTCCTTTATGACCTGATCTCTGTTTATATTCTGTTTCTGGCTTTGGCTTCAAATCTTTGGCAGATAATCTGTCAGATAACCTTTCTGTGTAAATGGACCCTAACTCCTGCATTGCCAGGAGGCTTAAAGGAAAGCGGGTGTGTCACACAAAAGGTAAAAACAGGCCCAGTTCACACTAGGCTCACTGCACATTCCTGACAGGAACTTCCTGTTCTGTCTGTGTTGATAAGAGAAGGCTGCTGTTAAGTGATCTGTACAGCATTACAGCATCATGTGACACCATTATATAGATAGTATGAACAATGCCGCCTCTGTTACGGTGGTTATTAAAATTGGATATTCCCTCCTGTGTGAATCCACCTCACAAAATCCACCCTCATTTACAAAAAGATGGGAAAGAGAACTAGGAGAACCAATTGTGACAGAGGAATGGAATGAGGCATTTCAGTTCTCACACGGGATGTCGGTAGCATGTACTATGCAGGAGAAGAACTATAAGTTATTATCAAGGTGGAACAGATGTCCAGATAGTCTGTATGCGATGTTCCCTGGGGTCTCTGATTTGTGTTGGCGATGTAGCAAGGAAAAGGGCACTATGTTACATGTGTGGTGGGAGTGTGCGGTTCTACAAATGTTCTGGAAGGAGGTTTTTGCAGTTTATGAAGAGGTTTCAGGTGTCAGTGTTGAATATTCTCCTAAAGTTGCATTACTGATAATTTTGCCAGGATCTATTCCGTGTATTAAGAACGGATTGCTGAGGCACTTGCTAGTGGCCGCAAGAGCGGTAGTACCAAGACATTGGAAGGAGACTAGTCCACCTACAATAGTTGAATGGGTGCACAAAGTAAATTTCATTAAAAGAATGGAAAAAATGGAGCTGGAGAAAAGGTCAGGGGTGGGCACCCATAAGCAGATATGGGCACCATAGGTACAATTCTTGGAATTGCAAAGCTTTCTGAGGTTTATGAATTGAGAAACATAAATCAGTGTAGCTCAGGTAATGGAATGGGTCAGTTGTGGGCCCATGCAATTATTATTATTATTATTATTATTATTATTATTATTATTAATATTGCATCTGCGTTTTATTTTTTTTTGTAATTAGCAAATTATGCATTTTTGTATTGTTTTGGTAGGGTTGAGGGGGAGGAGGGGGGTGGGAGCTAGGTGAACTGGTTTGGTGTTTGATGCCATGATAAATGGTATATATATATATATATATATATATATATATATATATACATACATATGTAAAAAGATGGACAAATAAAGATTTGAAAAAAAAAATTAAAATTAAAATTGGAAATAATTTTGAAAAATTAATATTGTGCTGTACAATAAGTCTTACAGGTAAACTTATGGCCAAATTATATACTAACTTCTGATGTTGGTTTTAAATGTATGTCATGTAAGCATCTAAGTCAATACTTATGACCATGCAGTGTATCCACACAGCCTCGCAGGATTGCTACACACAGTATCAGCCCAATCCCACAAATACCTAGAATGATCAAATAGGACGCTTACCCATCGTGGTGTCTGGCATCAATAACCCCGACGCACGTTTCGCGTAAAGGTCGCTTTATCAAGGGGCGTATCTAACTCCTGTCTCACCCACTATTTATATCACAGATGAGGATTCCTTCCGGGGAGCGACGCGGGTCATAGGAGGGGCCAGGAATCACGCAGCTCCTACTGGCCTACGTCACTAGAACGCACGCCCGCTTGGCCTCTTGAGTTGCTGTGCACATGCCCGCCTGCGTTCCACGGGCGGGGGTGCATTCCAGTGACGTAGACCAGGAGGAAGCTGCGTGATTCCTGGCCCCTCCTATGACCCGCGTCGCTCCCCGGAAGGAATCCTCATCTGCGATATAAATAGTGCGTGAGACAGGACTTAGATACGCCCCTTGATAAAGCGACCTTTACACGAAACATGCATCGGGGTTATTGATGCCAGACACCACGATGGGTAAGCGTCCTATTTAATCATTCTAGGTATTTGTGGGATTGGGCTGATACTGTGTGTAGCAATCCTGCGAGGCTGTGTGGATACACTGCATGGTCATATGTATTGACTTAGATGCTTACATGACATAGTGGTATATAATAATGTTTTGTAAGACCGAGGTGTCTTGGCTGTCATTCATTACTGGATTCCTTTTGCACTCAAAAGATTTGTCCGTGAACACCAAAAATGGCAGATCCGTTCACCTTGGATTGCGGCTAGGTGTGTGGGGAGAACCCTACACCTCCCCAATAAAGACACATAAACCTATACGAATGTGGGTACACCCAGCACAATTTGGTCCAAAAAAGTCACTAAAAATGAGCATTAGCAGAGAGACAGACAGTTCTATGTGGTATATCCACTGCTGCCACTAAATAAGTTACAATGAATAGAGAATATATTGTATATATCAGTCTGTGTAGAGCTGAATATAACTTGTTACTGTGTAGCAGGAAGAGTATCAGACTGGTGGCAACGTGTGCCTACATGAAGAAGACAAAGTGGACACTGTGACTGTCAATCTGTGCAGAGCTGAAAACCAATTGTTACTTTGTAAACCATTGTAAAACGTTGTCAGGCACTGCCAACTCACTTGGGTAAATAAGAAGTCCAAGGATGTAATATCCTGATCCTAGATGATGCTTCTGTTAGCTGAAGTGATGAATTTATGGGGATTCCTTGTATGAACTGGGCAGGGTCTCCAGCCAGTAGCACCGCCCGCAGCTTCAAAAAGTTCAGTTTGCCGCAGCAGCACAGAGTTCCAAGTGAAGTCACTCTCCTCAGATAGGAGTCCTGGTACAGGCCAATTTATTTTGTACGGTGAACAGTCCAGGGCCTGTGCTATACTTAAAGCGTAACTATAATTTCAGTAGCCTCAAATAAAAAGCCCACGTGTTACCCTTTAAAAAGAGCCCTAAACTGCGTTGATAGCTTGTACGCTAGCTGAGATATCACCAGTTTTTTGGCTCAGAGGAATAAATGAATTTTTCTTCTGGCTGACTGAAAGTGGGCGTGGCCTCTCCCTCATCTCCCTGGCTGTGTCCCTCCATTCACTGACCAGCACCTTAGCAGATGTATCACACTTAGCAGGATTAGATACACTGTAGGATAATGTCAGCTCCAGCTCTTCCCCTGCGCTGCTCCTCACACACAACACCCTCAGCTCTGCTTAGTCACCTCTGTGAGGGGAGGGGGGAGAGCGTGCTGCTAAGAGGTGGGGGAGGAGGTTTTGTTTATGTTTCTCTCTGTGTCAGGACTGTTATCTGATCCTCCTGTCAGAGTCCGTACACTCAGGACGGATCTGCAGGGAGGGGGCGTGTCCAGTAGGAATGCAGAAATGAGTCACAGCCAGAGAGAGCTGTAAGGGCATAATCAGCCTCATATATTTAAAAAACTGTTCATTTTAGGTTATTAATGTATATTGGAAAAATTCTTATCATGACCTAAGCTAACTAAAACTGAATGGTCAAAATATTTTATAGTTGCGCTTTAAAGAGAATCTGTCACTAGGTTTATGCGCCTTAAGGCTGTGTTCACACTACGTATATTTCAGTCAGTATTTGTATATTTCAGTCAGTATATTTCAGTCAGTATTGCAACCAAAACCAGAAGTGGATTAAAAACACAGAAAGGATCTGTTCACACAATGTTGAAATTGAGTGGATGGCCGCCATTTAATGGCAAATATTTGCTGTTATTTTAGAACAACGGCTGTTATATTGAAATAATGGCAGTTATTTACTGTTATATGGTGGCCATCCACTCAATTTCACATTGTGTGAACAGATCCTTTCTGTGTTTTTAATCCACTCCTGGTTTTGGTTGCAATACTGACTGAAATATACTGACTGAAATATACGTAGTGTGAACGCAACCTAAATAAGGGCAGCATAAACTAGTGGCAGAAATGCTGAAGAGATTGTTGTATTACTTACATCATTCTGTTCAGCTGTTCTCCTAATATGCAGGAAAATAGGATTTTTGCCACACCCCTCCCCCCGCCCTCCAACTGCTGATTGACAGTTGACTGCCTATACACAGCAGGGATAGATAACTGCTAATCAGCTGCTGGTGGGGGGTATTTTCAGCTTCCTATGAATATCCAGGACTACAGGGCTCATACACATAATGGAGAGGACTACTTATTGCCCATGTTATTCAGAAGGATATCTCTGGATCAGCTGCATAGAACAATTTGATACATCGTTCTGTTCAGCTTCTCTGTCACAAGTTTATGCTACCCTTAGAGGAGACCTGTCATCCCCCGTGCCGGGGTGAAGGCCGCCTGACCCCCTGCTAGAGACCCTTATACTTACCCCATCTCTCCAAATCTGGAGAGAGCCAGTCCTGGGACGCAGATATCCCTGTTGGAAGCCGTGTGCACACACTCCGTGCGCATGGCTCCATTCATTCTCTATGGGTGTCAGACTCTTCTCAGGAGCACCGGGCTTCCGACGGGGATATCTCCGTCCCGGGACCAGATCCAGGCATGGGACTTGAAGAGAAGGGGTAAATATAAGGGCCTCTAGCGGAGGGTCGGGCGGCCTTCGACCCAGCACAGGGGGTGACAGGTTCCCTTTAACCTCTTAAGGACGCATGACATACCCGTACGTCATGCGTTCACAAGAGGTTTTCAGAGCGGGGTCGCTGAGCTCTGAACCGCCGCAATCCCGGGTGCCGCGTGTAGCCCGGGATCGGGGCTATTAGCGGGCACGGTCCGATTGCCGTGTCCGCTGATCAGGTAATAGGATGGTCTCCGCCAAGATGGTCTCCGCCAAGAATACAGCACAGATATCAATGAGAGATCAGTGTGTATATACTAGAAGTCCCCCAGGGGGGCTTCTAGTATAAGTGTAAAAAAAAAAAAAAAAAGTATTGTTATTAGTAAAAAGCCCCCTCCCCTAATAAAAGTCTGAATCACCCCCCTTTTGCCGGGTTATAAATAAAAATAAATAACTAATTTAACTAATCACATTCCTCATCTCCCACGGTAAACGGCGTAAGCGCAAAAAAATCCCAAAGTGCAAAATTGCGCATTTTTGCTCGCATCAAATCCAGAATAAATTTAATAAAAAGCGATCAAAAAGTCGCATATGCGCAATCAAGGTACCGATAGAAAGTAAACATCATGGCGCAAAAAATGACACCTCACACAGCCCCATAGACCAAAGGATAAAAGCGTTATAAGCCTGGGAATAGAGCGATTCTAAGGAACATATATTTGTTAACAATGGTTTGAATTTTTTACAAGCCATCAGATAAAAGAAAAGTTATACATGTTATATATCATAGTAATCGTAACGACTTGAGGAACATGCATAACAAGTCAGTTTTACCCCAGGGCGAATGGCGTAAAAACAAATGCCCCCCAAATAAAAGAAATGTGTTTTTTTGTTCAATTTCACCACACATTGAATTTTTTTCTGGTTTCGCAGTGTACTTTATGCAAAAATTTAGCCTGTCATTGCAAAGTACAATTAGTGACGCAAAAAATAAGGGCTCATGTGGGTTTCTAGGTGGAAAAATGCAACTGCTATGGCCTTTTAAGCACAAGGAGGAAAAAACAAAAACGCAAAAACTAAAATTGGCTCCGTCCTTAAGGGGTTAACCTGCCACTGATAGAAACAGTAAAAACTCTCCTACATAATAAACACAGATACTAACCCCCTCAGTGCAGAGCTCCCAACTGGTTCACTGCCACTTTGCAGGGTTTTTAAACATATGTAATTTCTTATTGTGCTGATGTGGTAAAGATGCAGGCTGTAGATCACACTGTCAGTCCTCCTGTAGTTTAGGTTGTAGCTCACACTGTTATCTTGTAAGTCTGGTTATAGATCACACTGTTATCCTGTAGTTTAGGTTGTAGATCACACTATCTGTCATCCTGTAGTTCAGGTTGTACCTCACAGTATCTGTCATCCTGTAGTTCAGGTTATATATCACACTGTTATCCTGTAGTTCAGGTTGTACCTCACACTGTTATCCTGTAGTTCTGGTTATATATCACACTGTTATCCTGTAGTTCAGGTTGTACCTCACACTGTTATCCTGTAGTTCTGGTTATAGATCACACTGTTATCCTGTAGTTTAGGTTGTAGATCACACTGTTATCCTGTAGTTCTGGTTATAGATCACACTGTTATCCTGTAGTTTAGGTTGTACCTCACACTATCTGTCATCCTGTAGTTCAGGTGTACCTCACACTATCTGTCATCCTGTAGTTCAGGTTGTACCTCACAGTATCTGTCATCCTGTAGTTCAGGTTGTAGATCACACTATCTGTCATCCTGTAGTTCAGGTTGTACCTCACACTATCCGTCATCCTGTAGTTCAGGTTGTACCTCACAGTATCTGTCATCCTGTAGTTCAGGTTGTACCTCACAGTATCTGTCATCCTGTAGTTCAGGTTGTAGATCACACTGTCATCTTGTAGTTCAGGTTGTACCTCACACTGTCATCCAGTAGTTCAGGTTGTACCTCACACTATCTGTCATCCTGTAGTTCAGGTTGTAGATCACACTGTTATCCTGAAGTTCTGGTTATAGATCACACTGTCATCCTGTAGTTCAGGTTGTACCTCACAGTATCTGTCATCCTGTAGTTCAGGTTGTACCTCACACTATCTGTCATCCTGTAGTTCAGGTTGTACCTCACAGTATCTGTCATCCTGTAGTTCAGGTTGTAGATCACACTGTCTGTCATCCTGTAGTTCAGGTTGTACCTCACACTATCTGTCATCCTGTAGCAATGATCAGTTGTCACTAGACACCGAGCATTCTGCAGCACGCCCACTGACCACTAGAGGACTCTCGTTAGGTTGTGTGCTGCGCAGCCTCCGGCCGCCAGGGGTCGCAGTCCCAACATTCAGGGACTCGTAGAGTCCTCCAGCCTGTTGGTGTCGCTGTAGAGCGGAGAAGGGTCCGTTCTTGCTGGCCGGCTCTCTGTTGTGTCTCCCGCGCTGTGAGGCGGCGGAGACTGAGGATGGCGGTGACCGGGGCGCTTCGCACTGAGCTGGCGGAGGCGGTGTCCAGCTGTCGAGTGCTGGTGGTCGGGGCCGGAGGAATCGGCTGCGAGTTACTGAAGAATCTTTTGCTCACCGGATTCGCCAACCTAGAAGTGGTGCGGAGCCTGCGGGGGGCACGGGGGACACGTGAGGGGTGGTCGGGGTACGGGGAGGGGACCGGGGCATAAGGAGCCGAGGGAAGGGGGAGGGGTCAGCGGGCGCTGCCGCCATGTGAGAGTCTTACTGCGGCCTCTTTGTTCTCATTGTTATCATGCCCTCCACATGTCTTCCATCTCCTGCAGCAGATCGCATCCTAGCCTTCTCTGCAGAGCATCCCAGGGGGGTCTGGTCCCCGCGGAGCATCCCAGCATCCCAGGGGGGTCTGGTCCCCGCGGAGCATCCCAGGGGGGTCTGGTCCCCGCGGAGCATCCCAGGGGGGGTCTGGTCCCCGCGGAGCATCCCAGGGGGGTCTGGTCCCCGCGGAGCATCCCAGGGGGGTCTGGTCCCCGCGGAGCATCCCAGGGGGGTCTGGTCCCCGCGGAGCATTCCAGGGGGGTCTGGTCCCCGCGGAGCATCCCAGGGGGGTCTGGTCCCCGCGGAGCATCCCAGGGGGGTCTGGTCCCCGCGGAGCATCCCAGGGGGGGGTCTGGTCCCCGCGGAGCATCCCAGGGGGGGTCTGGTCCCCGCGGAGCATCCCAGGGGGGTCTGGTCCCCGCGGAGGATCCCAGGGGGGTCTGGTCCCCGCGGAGGATCCCAGGGGGGTCTGGTCCCTGCGGAGCATCCCAGGGGGGTCTGGTCCAGCATGGTGCCACAGGTGGACTTACCCCCTTATTCCAACACAGGCCGCATAGATGGGCTAGCTCCTCTGTCCTGGTGCAGGTGCCACAGACAGGCTAGCAATCCCCTCTCCATTATCAGAGCATTAGGGCTCATGCACACTGAGCAAAAGAGCAGATTTTTGTGCGAAAATCCGCCCGTTTAAATTGAGCAAAGCACTTTTCCATTCTTTTCAATGGGTTTTGTGCGGTGCTTTTCACACAGTGTAATTTCCTTCCGTAATTTTTCGTCGCAGACATGTCACTTCTTTGGGTGGATTCCGCTAAAGGAATCCTATGGAAGTCAATGGGGTTTGAATTCTGCTTAAAATTCTGCCTGAATTCCTCTTAAATTCTGCTCAAATTCAGCTCCTATTCTGCCAGAGCAGAATAGAAAAGGAAAGTCCTGCCGTGTGCCCCTCTTTCCTGTGTCCCCTCTATAATATCAGCTATGTTCTTTGTTTTTCAGATTGATCTGGATACAATTGATGTCAGTAACCTCAACCGTCAGTTTCTGTTCCAGAAGAAACATGTTGGGCGATCAAGGCGCAGGTAACAGCAGCTCTGTCTATGGGGGGAATGATCGGCAGACTCTGTGTTTAATGACGACTGCTCATGGTTCTCTCCTCAGGTGGCCAAGGAGAGCGTCCTGCAGTTCTGTCCAGAAGCCAGTATCACCGCTTATCATGACAGCATCATGAAGTAAGCATGAACCTCATATCGCTGCCTTTCCGAAAGCTTCTCCTGAGTAGTGATGTGAATGTGGTGTGTTTACTGGAATCCTCAACCATTATTTCTCACAAGTGTGAACCAAGTCTTGTATAGACCTCTGTACACTTTTTAATAGATGGGATTAACAGATGAGGTGTCCTTTCTCTATGATATCCATATGTTCCAAGGGTACACCACATTAGGCTGTGCCCACACTGTGTCAGTGTCTCCCATAACACTGGCAAATGGAGCTAAACACACTGCGGCACCAACCAACACAAATGAAGTCAGACAGACCCATGACTTGAATTGTGTCCATTGGATTTCCACTTGTGTCCATCATTTTCCCATGGGCTTAAGGGAAACTGACAGCACTCCACCCTTTTTCTGACAGCAGCTGTATATGAAGACTGCTTCCCACCTCCAGAATGATTGACAGCCTGGGGATGGGGTCTGTTGTAGAGGCTGTGCTGGGCGGGTTCAGATTATTTATTTTTTTAGGAACACGTTATATCACAGAGCAGCATGGAAAGTATCTGCACTGCTCTTGTGATTGGTAATGTGATATGCATATCTGTGCTGTCAGTTTCCCTTTAACAGGATTTAAAAAAATGGTGCCAAAAAGTCCCATCTAACCCAGTCTGGTATTGGTACAAATGACGGATTGCATCGCAAAAAAAATTGTCATACTATTTCGTAATTGAAAAAATGAAAAAGTTTTATATAGGTCGGAATAGGGGATTCAGGGCCTTGTCTTTTTTTTTTTTTTTTTTTTTTTTTTTTTAGCTTAATGTAAGTTAAAGATAAATTACAGTATACAAATTGATTGACTGTAATTTTTAGTTTTATTTCAAAACATTATCCCAGGGAGTCATGTGATAAAGCAAGGCTCCAGTGGTATAGTCATAGATCACCTGTTTGTGATTTTCCTATGTCTGCAGTGCGGAATACGACGTTGAATTCTCAGGAAATACTCTGGTGATGAACGGCTTTGGACAAAAAAAACCCCAGGTTACTAGTGTTATCAGGGCTATACTCACTTATATATATATATGTATGTGACTATATATATATATATATATATATATATAACACTTTGGCTAGCCTGGATGGGTTTTATAGAGAGGCCTGAACACACTATGAAACACTGATACATTTCAGCAATAGCTTGCAAGTCCTTCGAAGAAGTGAATTAGATCCTCATGAATGACTTTTAATCATTGGTGGTCAGTGTAGTTTCTGTCCCTGCCGAAATCCATCAGTGATGCAGACTCCTCTACCCAAAAAACACAGGTGTCTCAGCCACAGCCTTCAAGAAAATCTTGTATTATCTTGGAGAGTGTCTGAGCCTGAGAGACACTGTGTTTATGAAGAGGGGGTCTGCATCTGTCATAGCCGGCATGGGACACAGGAAAGACTGCATTGGTGTTTTT
>NW_027208727.1:0-47898 GCF_027789765.1 Dendropsophus ebraccatus
CAGTAGAACTATTGCCTCCTCATAGACCGTATGATTTTCCTATCGATTTAATTCCTGGTGTAAAATATCCTAGAGGTCGTATTTTTAATTTATCATGTCCTGAGAGGGAGGCCTTGCGAGAGTACATAAGGGATAGTTTACGTAAAGGCCATATTCGTCCTTCCTCCTCTCCTTTGGGCGGGGCTTCTTTTTTGTCGGCAAAAAAGACGGTGGGCTTCGGCCTTGCATTGACTACCGGGAGTTGAACAAAATTACGGTTAAAAATCAACACCCGTTACCCCTCATTCCGGATTTGTTTAACCAAATTGTTGGTGCCAAATGGTTTTCTAAGGTGGATCTACGTGGAGCTTATAATCTTATAAGGATCCGGGAGGGGGATGAGTGGAAGACCGCCTTTAATACCCCAGAGGGCCATTTCGAGTATCTTGTTATGCTCTTTGGGTTATGTAATGCTCCGGCGGTTTTCCACACTTTGTGAACAATGTATTTTGTGAACATTTGGGACGATTCCTTGTTGTCTATTTGGATGATATTCTGATTTTTTCACCTGATTGGGCTTTTCACATATTACATGTACGTACAGTAATGGAGCTTCTGAGGCAGAATAATCTGTATGCCAAGTTATCGAAATGCCAGTTTGGTATCCAGGAAGTCTCGTTTCTTGGTTACTACATTACCCTAATTCGTTTGGTATGGACCCCCTTAAAGTTACTGCCATTGAAAACTGGGAGCGACCCAATAATCTGAAGGCCCTGCAAAGGTTCTTGGGATTTGCAAATTACTATCGAAAATTTATTAAAAACTTCTCACTGGTAGCCAAACCCCTTACGGATTTGACTAGGAAGGGGGCGGACTTAGTTAACTGGTCCCCAGAAGCAATCATCAAAAGGTCAGGTCCTTAGAGGACTATAGGGCCCACAAGCGATCCTTCCAATAGCATAGCGCAGGTATTCCAGCTGGGTGGTTAGTAAGCCGTATGTGGTCGGCTCCCAATAGATGTAACTCACCAAGCCAAGTCCTTACTATAACAAATTTATTTAAAACAAGAAAACAGAAAAACACCTATAATAGAGAGCACACCAAAGGGAAAATCACCAGATGGGGTCCAGTTCCCAATGAGGCCCCTATGACATACTTTGTGATAGTGCCATTCCGGCGAATACCAACTTACCACCTTTGATAACTAGACCTGACACTCCACATCCACTTTCACCCACGATCGTTATGGAAAATGAAAGCGAACCTCCATCAGAAGAATGTACGGTTATACATACGTCACTGTTCACAATACATCCCACACCAGTGGTCCCAATTCTACCCCTAAAGCCAAAGGGAATAACATTTCAGCTGAAGAGTTGTCTTTTTTAGGGTTCCCCCTCTCAGGAGGGAACTATTGAAGGAACTTGTAACCCCCATCAAGCCACCCCAAAAGAACACCCTTCTACGGTATTTCAACAAAAAATCGCAAATGAAAAGAAAAGCAAATATAGAGGATGTAGAGGAGGAAGAGGAGGCCAAAAACCCAGCCAGCAAAAAAGACAGAGGAGCGAGCAATCTAATGTAAAAATATTTAATCTATCCTCTTATGAATTAAGTGAATCTGAAACTTCATTATTATGTAAAGGTCTCTCTTTTTGTCCGTCACAAAAAGCAGATGACTTTGATTTATTTTTAGACTTGAATACATTTGTAAGAAAAATGACTCTAACAAGACATTTTGAGATTGAAAAAAATAGTCATACCAGTAGAGAAGAAAATATAATTACCCCAACACATGAAGAACCTTTTATACATAAAGATGTTAAAGGTCATTCCAAATTCTACCCACTACATCATCGGGACATCACCTGCAGACGTTTTTTGATCTAGTGAGTGAAGATTTTAAAAAAATTCTGAAAATAAAAAAACCGTTGTAGCAATCTTACTAATAAAGAAAAAGAAGCACTAAAACATCTAAAAAATAATGAAAAAATAGTCATAAGAAGTGCGGATAAAGGGGGAGGTATTGTAATACAGAATACCGAAGACTACATAGCAGAGGCTCATAGAATATTGAACTATGTGAATTACTATATGCGCCTTGAAATGACCCCAAAAGGACTTTACAAATGAATATTATGCATTACTTGATAGAGGTTTTAATTGCGGGATTTTAAACAAGAAGGAAAAAAACTTTTTAACAGTACCTTATCCAAAGACCCCTTCTTTTATCATCTGCCAAAGGTTCATAAAATCTTGAAACCCCCCGGGACGACCGATCATTGCTGGAATTGATAGTCTGACATCCAATTTGTCTCACTTTATTGATTTGTTTTTACAAGAATTGGTTATATCATTACCCTCCTATCTAAAAGATTCAGGAGCATTGATTTTAGATCTAATGAAATTGAAGTGGGAACCCGATTATTTATTTCTTACTCTAGATGTCTCCGCATATATTCAAATATTGATCATACTCTTGGATTGAAGGCGATGGAAGAATTTTGAAAATAGATGGTAAGCTGGATATTGCGCAAAGTGATTTTTTGGTGGACTGTATGAGAGTCATTTTGACACACAATGTGTTTCTTTTTGATGACGCCATGTACCATCAGACCAGGGGTACCGCGATGGGACTCGGGCCGCACCAAGTTATGCTAACTTGTTTATGGGGCGGTTCGAGTCCTCTCATATTTTGCGGTCCCCCTGGTCTGATGGCCACATTGTTATTTATAGGCGTTTCATTGACAATTTATGTTTTTATCTGGAAAGGGACAAAGGAATCAGCTATAAATTTTATCGATTCTCTAATAATAACGACTGGGGCATACAATTTAGCCCTAACATTAGTGCGGAGGATATAGTGTTCCTAGATTTAGTCATCTTTCATACGGAACAAGCTATTTGCACTAAACGCACTTTAAAACAGGTGGATTCAAATAGTTTTCTAGATTATCAAAGTACCCATTTTAAAAATGGATGAATAATAATCCCTTTTAGTCAATTTTATCGGATAAGAAAAAATTGTACAGAAACTGAAGATTTTAATGTAGAGTCAAAAATCCTGAAAAAACGGTTTTACTGAGAAAGGTTATCCTAAGAAATTGATAGATGGGGCGTTTAAGAAGAATCTTATAAAAACACAGAAGGACTTATTGAAACCTCCCCAAAAAATTCAGAAGAAAGTAACAAGCGATTTGGAGAAATGGCGTTTTAATTTTATTACTTCTTTTAATAATAGTAATATTTTAATTAAGGAAACTCTGCAGAAACATTGGCACTTACTGACCACGGATCCTGTCCTGAAAAAATTCATTCCAGAAAAACCGGGTTTAACCTATAGAAGGGGGAAAAACAATACGGAACATAATAGCTCCTAGTAGGCTAAAAAAGCCTGAAAATGGAGGAAATCCAGTTTTGCCGGAAGAAAATATAAAGAAAGGAGTGTGGAAATGTGGAAGGAAACAATGCAAGTGCTGTCAAAATATAACAGTAGGGGTAAAATCCTTTAAATCTAAAAAAACAGGGGAACATTTAACAATTAAACAACACCTGGATTGCTCTTGTCCCTTTGGTAGTATATCTCCTTACATGTGAGTGTGGATTACAATATATTGGACGAACTATCCAACCTCTACACAAGAGGATAACTCACATAGACACAACACCACTTAAAGGATTCATGAAACACAGTGTGTCACGACACCTTACATGCTTACATACTGGAGATTTTAATAAATATCTATCACTCCCATCGAACAAATCCAGTTAATACACACAATAGAGTTACTGCGTTGAATAAACGTGAAACATACTGGATATATAGGATTCATTCGTTATACCCTGATGGCCTTAATGAGGTTATAGAGCATATATAACTATATAATATTGTGTGAAACCTAGAGGTAGTGTATATAGTTTTTTTTTTAAAATGTATGAGTGCAGAGAGTTTAGAAAGGCCATGTATTTATTTATTTAATTATCTATTTATGTAATTTATTATATATTGATTTATTTAATGATTCTTTTATATATCATGAGTATGAATTACTATTCCTCTGCGTGTGATTCCACATAGAGAGTGAAGGTCTTTAAAACAAGGTTGCCATCTAGTGGAGCTTATATGTAACTACATTTAAGCAAACGCGTAACTCTACGCCATTTACGTACTTGAGGATTTACTGTCTACTAAGTCCTACGTCACTTCCGCCCGCAGCCATATTGGACGCGGCATGTGAGAGACATGGACGCTAGGATGACAGTAAGCGTATTATGTTTTTTATTGTTCTGATAATTTGTTTAGTGTATGCATTTGTCAACATACAGGATGCATGTTGTGACCCGGGCGGCCTGTAATTGTTACAACCTGAGAGTCCGCGATACCGGAAGTGCCGTTCTGGGACCTGTTGTACTACAGGGGGTATATGTATTGCTCTGTGTTGTGTGTTCTGTTAAGCTTGAGAAAGGCACTGAGAGATTAGTGTGCCGAAAACGCGTCGCTTGTTTTAAATAAATTTGTTATAGTAAGGACTTGGCTTGGTGAGTACATCTATTGGGAGCTGACCACATACGGCTTACTAACCACCCAGCTGGAATACCTGCGCTATGCTATTGGAAGGATCGCTTGTGGGCCCTATAGTTCTCTAAGGACCTGACTTCTTTTTGGTGTATCGACTCCTACACGCTGTGTAGATGATCCTCTGCTAAGCTGTGGTATTGATAATACGCTTTGTTATAGTGTTGTGCCTACTATTGCACAACCTCCCAAGGTGAGCACAATGATGTTTTGTGCACATTTGCTATCTAGTAACTCAGATATTGCACTAGGAAGCGCCTTTTCCCCCCCTTTTCTCTTTCTTATCAGAAGCAATCATGGCATACGATAACTTCGGCGATGTTTTACAGAAGCTCCAGTGCTGGCTCAGCCTGATTTTGAGCGCCCCTTCATACTGGAGGTGGACGCATCTGAGGTGGGTGTGGGAACAGTGTTATCCCAGGGATCTAGCACTTTTACTAACCTTCGTCCTGTTGCCTACTTCTCCAGGAAGTTCTCCCAGGCCGAATGTAATTATGATATTGGCAATAGAGAATTATTGGCTATCAAGTTGGCGTTTGATGAGTGGAGACACTTCCTGGAGGGTGCCAAAAATAAGGTGGTCGTGCTTACTGACCATAAGAACTTGATGTACTTAGACAGTGCTAATCGTCTCACCCCACGTCAAGCCAGGTGGGCCCTGTTTTTCTCTAGGTTTAACTTTGACATCACGTACCGGCCTGGTTCCAAAAATGTCAAGGCTGACGCCCTGTCTCGTAGTTTTGACATAGAAAATTCTCCCATGAACCAGCCCGATACGATTTTAAAACCCGGTGTGGTGGTGTCTGTCCTACAACAGGACCTGGTGACCCAGATCGCTGAGTCTCAGTCCTTGGCACCCCGAAATACTCCGGACTCCTGCTTGTTTGTACCTCCGGATCTTCGTCTCCGGGTCTTGGAGGAGATTCATAGCTCTGTGTTGGCTGGTCACCCAGGGGTGGCAGGGAACCAGGTTCTTGCTCTCGCGCCACTACTGGTGGCCTTTCTGGGCCCGAGATGTGAAAGCTTTTGTTGAGGCATGTGAGACTTGTGCTAGGTCCAAGGTCCCTCGAAGGCCACCTGAAGGATATTACATCCGCTACCGGTGCCTACGAGACCCATGGACACATATATCGATGGATTTCATTACTGACCTGCCCCTGTCCAGGGGAAAAACTGTCATTTGGGTAGTTGTGGATAGATTTTCCAAGATGTGCCATCTTATTCCTCTGTCCTAAGCTACCAAATGCTCGTACTTTAGCTACGCTATTTATTAATTCATATTCTACGTTTGCATGGCATCCCTGAGAATGTTGTTTCCGATAGGGGTGTTCAGTTGTGGCAAAGTTTTGGAGAGAATTCTGTGAAAAGTTGGGTATCTCCTTAATCTTTCTCGTCTGCCTTCCATCCGCAGACGAATGGTCAGGACCGAGAGAATTAACCAGTCTCTAGAGCAATTTCTGAGGTGTTTCGTGACTGATGCCCAGGACAAATGGAGAGACTTTATATCTCTAGCTGAATTTGCCTTAAATAATCATGAACAGCGCTCACTTGGTATGTCGCCATTCTTTTGTAATTTTGGTTTTAATCCTAGGTATTCCTCTACCTCATGCTGCTGAATCAGTTAACCCTTCCGCTGAAGCCATATTCTCTAAACTGTGCCCGTTTGGGCACAGAGCTTGGTTAAAGCCCAAGAGCATACAAAAAACATGCTAATAAAGACGCATACCTGGCCATCAATACATAGTAGGGAAAAGGTCTGGTTGTCTACGAGAAATCTGAGGTTAAAGGTACAATCAGGTAAACTGGCACCTAAATATGTTGGACCATACTCTATTGTGGAAGTGATTAACCCTGTTACCTTTAGATTAAAACTGCCTGCATCATTTCGCATACATAATGTGTTCCATAAAGCACTTCTGAAAAAGTATGTTCCTCCGGTTGCGCCGTCTTCTCCTCCTGCTCCCCTGGTCATCCAGGGGGAGTTGGAGTATGAGGTAGAAAAAAATCTAAATTCTCGCTGGGTACAAGGGTCTTTGCAGTAACTTGGTCCACTTGGAAAGGTTTTGGCCCAGAAGAACGGACGTGGGTTTCTGGGAAAGACATGCATGCCCCACGTCTGGTTCGACAATTTCATGCACGTAATCCGTCTAAGCCAGGTCCGTTCAATAAGGTCCTGAGGCCCCTCATAAGAGGAGGGGTACTGTCAGGAATCTGCAGTAGCCTGTGTGAACTGGACCTGGTTGTTTTTCCTTTGTGTGCCACACCCCGATTGCTTCTCAGCTTCTGGCTATGCAGGAGTAAGCTGAGAAGCTCCTGGTCTTGATTTTACACCTGTGTTGTTGCTGTGATTGACAGGTTTCTCTGCCTGTCTGTACCTGGAAGATTCAGAGCGCCGGTCCCAATAGGGATCCAGACCGGGCTCTTGGTCAGCATAAGCTAAGCACAGACTGAGTCCAGCGCTGGCTAATTAGGTGTATTCCTGGTCCTAGCTCTCCCTTGTATATTCCTGCGCTCCCCGTCCTATCCCTTCTACTGCTCGACTCGTTTTTCCTGACCTCCTGCCTGACTTGTGACTACTCTTTTGGATTACTGATTTTGTACTATGTTGCCCGTGTGGTTTGACCCGGCCTGGTTTACTATTCCTTATTGTGTTCGTCTGTCCGTATTGTTTTGTGTATCACATATATAGCGCAGGGAACGTCTCCGTGGTTGTCCGCGACCGCCTAGGGTCGGCTGAGGCAATTAGGCAGGGACAGTAGGTGGTTCAGATAGGGCCCATTGTCTGGTTGTGTCTGTGTTAGTCTGACACTTTCTTCAGGGTAATGATGGAACGGCGTGGGTCATTTCATAATTTCCCGGGATTTGATACATCCCTTAGGGATTTGATCAAATCTCTGATTCAATCATTTCACTGCAACATATGTTGCATGATTTGATCAAATTCCTGACTTTCTTCAGGAAAAATGATGGAACGGCGTTGGTCATTTCATCATTCCTGGGATTTGACCAAATCCCTCCTGGGATTTTACCAAATTCCTTATACAGTTCAGTCAAGGTGACAGTGGCCATTTTGTGACACGGAATGGCCACTCATTCTGTGTCACAGAATGGCCACTGTCATGCCACGTGTGAACATGGTCTCGGGCTGTATTCGCTTTTTTGAGAGACTTTCACATTTCCTTCTAAAATAAACTAATGGTTGGGAGGTATTATGAGTAAGGAGGAAGAGTCTCTTAATTTTAGAAATAGATAAGGGCCACAGAGATCAGACCACCAATAATCTAAAGGGCCCCCCTCATTCCATCAAAGCAGGCCAAACCCATTGATTTCATCACAACAGATCTCTATGTTAAGTGTGTGAGGGCCAAAGATGACGTCAGGGTATGTTAAAATTCAAAACCAATCATTTTGTTCGACTTAAAGGAGAAGTCCAGTAATTTATTTTTAATTAAGTATTGTATTGCCCCCAAAAGTTATACATATCACCAATATACACTTATTACGGGAAATGCGCATAAAGTGCTTTTTTCCCTACACTTACTACTGCATCAAGGCTTCACTTCCTGGATAAAATGGTGATGTCACGACCCGACTCCCAGAGCTGTGCGGGCTGTGAGGATGATAGCAGAGGGATGCTCAGTGTCCCTCCAGTGCCCTGTGTCCTTCAGTGTCCCCCTGCCATCATCCTCTCCAGCAGTCAGAGCCCGTACAGCTCTGGGAGTTGGGTCGTGACATCATTTTTGCCGGACTTCTCCTTTAAGGTCCTACCGTATGGAGCACTAATCGGCTGATTATCAGTCTATGTAATAAAGACAACGAATAGCCAAAGAAACGATCATCGGCTGATCGTTATCTTTCAATATGATGAAAAATCATTGCTGCTAACCGTGTATAACTGCATATGATACATGTGATAGTAATTCGTGGCTGACGGCTGATGAATGTGAAGAAAAAAAAATTACTTTATACATACAGTACCTGTCCATGCTCTCTGTGTTCTTTATCTTTTGCCCGCTACCTGTAGCCACTGCTGGAACTTCAGAGCCGGTCTCTCAAATGACAGGCCACTCATCTAAACACTGGGCGTGGTGCTTTCTTGTCTCAGGCAGTGATTGGCTGAACAGCTTGTCACGGCAAAGACTGGTGTATAAGCTTCCGCTGTGGCTCCTGACACCGGGAAAAAACTGGAAGGTCACCGGGGAGCACAAAGAGGTAAGTAAAAAACTTTTTTTTTCTACATACACCAAGAGCGATGTCAATTCAACCCTTGTCGAGCCTAGTAATAGGCTCTGTAAGCGGGCAAATCGGCACTCACTTATCTATAATATGGCCCTTACTCCCCTCATTTGACTGGAAACACATGTACATTCACTAAGCTAAGAGTGTATAGGAGAAAGAATGGGTGAACATATTTAGGCTGCGTTCACACTTCGTATATTTCAGTAAGTATTGCAACCAAAACCAGGAGTGGATTAAAAACACAGAAAGGATCTGTTCACACAATGTTGAAATTGAGTGGATGGCCGCCATATAACAGCAAATAACTGCCATTATTTCAATATAACAGCCGTTGTTCTAAAATAACAGCAAATATTTGCCATTAAATGGTGGCCATCCACTCAATTTCAACATTGTGGTGAACAGATCCTTTCTGTGTTTTTAATCCACTCCTGGTTTTGGTTGCAATACTGACTGAAATATACTGACTGAAATATACGTAGTGTGAACACAGCCTAAGGCTATGTTCACACTGCGTATATGTCTGGCCGCATATTTTCGCAGCCGGACATATACGCGGTAAACTCCGGCGGAGATTTACGCTACTTGCGGCCGGCTACGTACAGACCGCAAACTTATGCCCGAAGTCTACTTACGCTTCCCGAGCGCCCTACGTAGCGATCTGACAGCGGTCCTTTTACTTGAAAAGCTTCGCCTAGCCCCGGACACCCACAGAACCTTTTGGATCGGCACAAAAAGCTGCAAAAATGAAGAAATCACCACTACGTACGGGACCGCATGTAACGTTACGGACGTAAGTTCCAGCATTTTCGTACGCAAACAATGGTCTGGTTCATTTTTTTACGCCGGCACGCACAATCCGGGCGTAAGTTCATACGTAGTGTGAACTGTGCGGCCGTACTTCGTATACTTTCCATTATACGCAAACTACGTAAGTCTCCGGCTGCTTATTCACGGAACGCGCTACAGACGGAAACTTACGTAGTGTGAACATAGCCTAAAGGTGTATATGCATCTTAAAATGTACCTGTTAGAATACAGGTACACTTTAGCGATGAAATCCTCTGTTAATCCAGAAGTTCCGGTCTCCATGGATACGGAGACGCAATGAGACCTTAATGCGCGTGGCTCCCATTGGATCCGATGGAGGTCACGCGCATTATGGAAAATGGATATCATTTAGTATATGTTTTTGTGGTGCCTCACTGTATAGGAAAAATGCAAAAAGAGTCTCATTTAAGAGTCTCAAACCACGGGACTAGCCAGACATCCCTTCAGGGAAAGACCTAGGTGGCTCTGCCAAAACCACCATATTAAGTGGCCCTTTCAGTCAATATCCATCTCAGTTATGAGTCTAAGGATATGACAAGAGAAATACCAAAGCCAGGGATCCAACCACAGACAGCTGTTTCAGAAAAATGTGGCCATATAATATAATAGTGCATTTAATCAAAGTCAATAGGAAATTGTCCGGCAGTGCACACTGAGTAAAGAATAATGACCATAATTGATTACAACGTCTAAACAACGAACATGCTCATTATTTATGACCTGCTTTTGCAAAATACAGTCTTTTTTTCATCTGTTCTCACATTGTTTTTATTTCAGCTCAAAATTATGGTCAAATTTAGTTTATTTTACTATGTGTGAACCTAGCCCTAAGTTGTTTCCTGGGATTGTTATTGAATTATCATTTTAAAAATTTACTTACTGTAAATAGCAAAATGGAGACTATATCATCACCAAAGTATGTGAATGTGGTGCTAAACAAAAGTTGAAATGATGATTAGAAGCAGTTAGAAGCAAGATTCATTGTGAATCACACTGTCAATTTGCTTCATTCAGCGACGAATTCATAGTACAGTGGTTCCTTGGATTACAAGCATAATTCGTTCAGAGACCGTGCTTGCAATCCAAAATCTTAAACCAAAGCAAATTTTCCCATAAGAAATCATAGAAATGCAGACAATTGGTTCCACACCCCAAAAATAATGATTTATTATTCTGAATAACATGTAAAACTGATAAAACAAGCATTCAGAAACAGCAGAATATGTGATATTATAAATTACTGTACAGTAATGGAGAGAATGGGAAATACAAGGGCTGACTGCAGTGAGCAGGGCAGATGTGGGCACATGCATGCAGCACGCTCTGTCTGAAGAGAGAGGGGTTACAGCATTGGTCTCCAAACTGCGGCCCCCCAGCTGTTGGGAAACTTCAACTCCCATAATGCCTGGACAGCTAAAGCTTTGGATTTGGCTGTCCATGCACAATGGGAAATGTAGTTTTGTAACAGCTGCAGGGCCGCAGTTTAGAGACCCATGGGTTACAGCTATGAAGAGATTACCTCCACAGTCCTGTCCCCTGATGCAAGCCCCAGCCTGAAGTGGATCTGCTATGATTTGGAAGGTGAGGGAGACTTCCTGGGTCAGAGTACAGTGCTGTAGACCATGCTATGCAGACCATGCCCCTCCTCTATTCGCGATCATACCCAGTACAGGGAGCTCTTACAATTTTGAGCTACAATTGTGAGCTAATAAACAAAACGCTCTTGAACCAAGGTACCCACTGTAATTCGTTCCGAATTTGCTAAACATGGCAACCGCACATGTTAGTTTACAGTACGGCTGTCCAATCTCCTGCAAACCCCACTGTGATGTCAGCAACCCCCACCCTCTATATAGGGTGATTTGTTTTTCGTAGGCAGGTAGTTGATTGTGTGTAATGGAGAGCAGGATCACACCAGACAGTTAAAGGACAACTCCCAAGAGACCTGAAAAAAAAAAAAAAAACACAGACACACCATACTCACCATCCCTCCGGTGACTATCGCCACTTGAATCACTCACTGGCTACGTCTCTGTCACCTCTTTCCTCCGCCCTGCGATCTTCCTCTTTTCTGGGTCCATGGGAGAGAAAGGCTGCCAGTCCGCTTGCGCACCGGCAGCCTTTTTATTGGCTGGAGCGCATCACATGGCTTCCAACAAGCTCAGCCATCAGGACTGAGCAAGCTGAAAGCCATGTGATGCACTCCAGCCAATGAAAAGGCTGCTGTGCGCAAGTGCTGTAAAGCAGTGTCCATTATACCAAGTAACTAGGTGCCTGTTGTGCATATACCAAGTCACTGGGTGCTGGGTGTGCATTTTAATGAAGTCACTGGGATCAGTGAAGACAGCGTCTGTGTTAAAGTGTACTGTCGTTTAATTTTTTTGCAGAAATCAATAGGCGATATTAAGAAACTTTGTAATTGGGTTTATTAGCCGAAAAAATGCATTTTTATCATGAAAAAGCAGTTTGAAGCTCTCCCCTGTCTTCATTGTTCTCTATGGAGAGGGGAGGGAGATGAGGCACCAAAACACGACAACAAAGAGTTAATTTACAGCTACATCACTGGGCTATCTCCACTTAAGTCAGCCACTGACCTCTCTGACCTCTTAATAGAGGCTTTCACATAGCTCCCCATTGTGTAATCCTTGATTTCTCTGCTGCTGACTAATCTCCCTCCTTCCCTTCTCCCCTCTCCATGGAACAGACAGGGGAATGTCTGATGCAACAAGACATGATTTCCTGATAATCAGCTGTAAATGGAAGAGAGGAGGGGGGGGGGGGGGCTGGGAAAAGTCTTTTTGAATGCAGATAATGGCCTATTTGCCTAATAAACCCAATTACAAAGATTCTTAAAATCGCCAGTACTATTGATTTCTGCAAAAAAAAAAAAAAAAAAAAAAAGACTGACTCACTGGGTGGACTTACAGCTCAGTTACCAATATCCACTGCTGTCCTGGGAGAAAATTGATATCATGCCGCTAATCTACCAAGTTCCATTATTTGACCCAATATTTGCAGCCCTTGCAAAAAGAATTTTCAGATACTTGGCTCATTTCTCTCTCTATATCTATCTATCTATCTATCTATCTATCTATCTATCTATCTATCTATAAATATATATATAATGATTGTTCTCCACCATATCATTTTTAAATTAACATTTTAAATTAACATTTTCTTTCCAGAATTGGTGGGTCTATTCCTATTGTCTTCTCATACTTCTCAGAATTCCTGGCCCAGGAAAAGCGGGGAGAGCATTTGAGCTGGTTGAGTATGTTCTGGATGATCGGGGGTATCTATGCCTCAGCCATGGCCTGGGCTATTATTCCTCATTATGGTGAGTTATATAAAGCCTTCTGGCTATGTTTATACCTTTTGTGACAGTGAATGCATACAAGCATGAGTGTTGTGTTTTTTTTTTTTTTTTTTTGTTTGTTTTTAAGAAATCTGAGTCTGTAGAAGGTTAGAACTGGATAGCAAGTTTAAAGGGGTTCACCAATTAAAACTTTCCTGTAAAAGATTGCGTTCTCCAAATTGACCCACGGCTCCTTTGTTTTGAATTGAGTCACAGGTCAGTATGTGACCCATGGCCCTATTCAAAACAAAGGAGCAGGGGGCCATCTGGAATTGGCCGGGGTGGGGGGGGAAGGGGGTTTGCATGGAGGTCGGATAGGGAACAAGTACGTGTGGATTGAGGACAAGTAAGGTTTTAATTGAAAAACCCTTTAGTAAAAAAAAAGGACATTGCAACATTATAGATAGATAGAGATATAGATATATATTTTACAATTTACTGGCAAGACCCCAATATTACTGAAGTGCATGCAGTGATTGGCTTGTCCAGTAGTGATTCTCTAAAGTACAGTGTGATACTGCATATTTACATTTACCAGGAATAGTTGCTTCTTTGGGCACCAGATGGGGGTGATTTCATTTTATTTTTTCTGGGACCCTGTGGGATCTATGCAGGACCCTGAAAATACTCCTGTCCTCTACATAGAAAGTAATTTATAGTCTCCAGTAGGCCTTATGACTGTTGTACACAAGAATTTGCTTTATCCCTAGTAGTTATTTTCTTATTTTCCTTTAAATCTTCTTTTTTTTTTCTTCTCTTTTTGGGGTGACATTTCAGAATTAATTACCAGTTTATCATAGAGTTTTGGTCTCAACTTAAATTGGTTTCAACACACAATGGTTTCAACATACAATGGTTGTCCTGGATCCAATTAATATTGTATGTTGAGGGGACCACTGTATAGTGTAATGATTGTAAATATGTATCATTGTAGAGCTAGGTTCACACTCTGTATGTGTGCGGCTGTAATTTTTATGGGGCTGTAAATGTGCGGTGTGAAATTGCGGCCGTGGAAAAAAATAGACATGCGGCTCAAAACATACGGTCATTTACTTGGAAATCTGGTTCAACTAAAAATAACTAATAAATCTTAAGAAAGTGATGCAAACACCTCTGGATGCATCTGGGAAAGCAGGGAAACAGTTTACATGAACCGCTATTACCGGGGTTTGCGATCCTCTGCAGTATGCCGAATGCCGATGTCTCTCATGGTTAATATATTGAATTAATAAAACACATTTTCGTTGTAATAAAGTCCCTTTCATTGTTCAATAATTAAATTTAAACGATTCCATTATTTTGCAATTAAATATATACTGTTAAAATAAATATATATATATAAATAAATGTATATTATATATATATATTTATTTTTTGACAGTATATTTAATTGCACAATGATGGATTCATTAGAATTAAATTATAGAACAACGAAACTGATTTTATTTCAACCAAAATGTGTTTTATTAATTAAATATTAATTAGTACAGGAAGCTCCATAAGCCGTTAATTCATATTCCCGGCAATAGAGCATTCTGTACTAATCATCACTTTACTTTAATTAAAACATCAAATGTTTCTTCTAATTATGATATGACAATAGCATTATTAGAAGAAACATTTAGAATTATATGTGCGTTCAGCTGATTGGCTGATCAGCTGAGAGCACATATAATTAGCCAGTCCGCAGTACAGTCACTTCATTGTGCTGCGGACCAGCGAAGAGGACACATCGGGGTGAGTATAGAGCTCTCCCCACCCCTCCCCAGCACTGCACCCCTCCCAGCAAGGAAGGGGGGTCACTTAACCCCTTCCTTGCTGGGATGGGTGCAGTCTGACATCAGTCTGGCCCCCAAGGGGTTAAGGGGGATGCAATACATCCTCCCTTAACCCCTTGGGGGCCAGACTGTAAGCAGCGATCTGTAAAGATGCTGCATACTGTAAGGAGCACAACACTGCTCACAATGATGGGTGTTGTGCTCCTGTTTGTGTGTTTTTTGTGTGTTTCTCCCTTTTTGTTTTTCAGATATCGGTATCCTGGGGATTACGTCGGATTCCGTGGACTACGTCGATGACCAGCGGTTGTGGTTTTTTTTTATAAAATGGTCAATGAGGGGTGTGGGGGTGTTTTTATTTGAATAAAAATTTTTTTAACTTGTGTCTTGTCTTTATTTCTTTACTTTATAGACTTAGTAGTGGAAGCCGTCTAATAGACGGAATCCATTACTAAGTTGGGGCCTAGTGTTAGCCGGTATAAAATGGCTAACACTAACCCCCTATTATTACCCAGTACCCAATGCCACCAGGGGTAATGGGAAGAGCCGGGTGCCAGTGGTCCCGGAGCGTCAAATTGGCGCTCCTGGACCGGGCGGCAGCAGGCTGGTAAGATTTAGGCTGGGGAGGGCCTAAACCAATGGCTCTTCCCACCCTGGTGTTACCAGGCTGCTGTCGTTTGGTTTTTAACCCGGCTGGTTATAAAAATAGGGGGAACCTATGCGGGTTTTTTTTTAAATAAATAAATAATAAAAAAAAACCCGCATAGGGTCCCCCCTATTTTTATAACCAGGCCGGGTTAAAAACCAAGCGACAGCAGCCTGGTAACACCAGGGTGGGAAGAGCCATTGGTTTAGGCCCTCCCCAGCCTAAATCTTACCAGCCTGCTGCCGCCCGGTCCAGGAGCGCCAATTTTGACGCTCCGGGACCACTGGCACCCGGCTCTTCCCAGTACCCCTGGTGGCATTGGGTACTGGGGTAATAATAGGGGGTTAGTGTTAGCCATTTTATACCGGCTAACACTAGGCCCCAACTTAGTAATGGATTCCGTCTATTAGACGGCTTCCACTACTAAGTCTATAAAGTAAAGAAATAAAGACAAGACACAAGTTAAAAATTTTTTTTATTCAAATAAAACACCCCCACACCCCTCATTGACCATTTTATAAAAAAAAACCACAACCGCTGGTCATCGATGTAGTCCACGGAATCCGACGTAATCCCCAGGATACCGATATCTGAAAAACAAAAAGGGAGAAACACACAAAAAACACACAAACAGGAGCACAACACCCATCATGTGAGCGGTGTTGTGCTCCTTACAGTATGCAGCATCTTTACAGATCGCTGCTTACAGTCTGGCCCCCAAGGGGTCAAGGGAGGATGTATTGCATCCCCCTTAACCCCTTGGGGGCCAGACTGATGTCAGACTGCAACCCATCCTAGCAAGGAAGGGGTTAAGTGACCCCCCTTCCTTGCTGGGAGGGGTGCAGTGCTGGGGAGGGGGTGGGGAGAGCTCTATACTCACCCCGATGTGTCCTCTTCGCTGGTCCGCAGCACAATGAAGTGACTGTACTGCGGACCGGCTAATTATATGTGCGCTCAGCTGATCAGCCAATCAGCTGAACGCACATATATTTCTAAATGTTTCTTCTAATAATGCTATTGTGATAACATAATTAGAAAAAACATTTGATGTTTTAATTAAAGTAAAGTGATGATTAGTACAGAATGCTCTATTGCCGGGAATATGAATTAACGGTTTATGGAGCTTCCCGTACTAATAAATATTTAATTAATAAAACACATTTTCGTGGAAATAAATTCAGTTTAGTTGTTCAATAATTTAATTCTAACTAATCAATCATTGTGCAATGAAATATACTGTCAAAAAATAAATATATAGATAAATATACATTTATTTATATATCTATTTATTTTAACAGTATATTTAATTGCAAAATGATGGATTCGTTAGAATTAAATTATTGAACAACGAAAGTGTCTTATTACAAAGAAAATGTGTTTTATTAATTTAATATATTAACTATTAGAGGCATCGGCATTCGGCATCATTGCCAGGCTATTTTTGAAGTACTCCGTACGGACCGCCTGTCAATCCACGGCCGCATATTCAGCCGCAAACAATGGTCTTATTCATTTTTTACGGGTCCGTTTACGATAGGGCCGTAGATTCATAGATAGTGTGCACTGTGCAGCCGTATATCCTATACTTTCCAGCGTTCGCATGAACCACCAAAATACCGCCGCACAATTACAGCTGCAAATACAGCCGCACACTTACATAGTCTGAACCTGGCCTAAAAGTGTATAATTTACAAAGTACCATGGAGGGTAGCATGTATGTGGTTAGCTCTTGCTTTTCATCCAACTTGGTAAGCTTTTGCACTCATCAACTGAGCTTCTAACAAGTTAAAATCTTACACTCGTAACCAAGAAGAATCTTATCTCAATGCCTTTACCATAAACCTTGTTCATGTATAGCAATTACCTTGTTATCCCCACAGGATGGAGTTTCCAGATGGGTTCAGCATATCAGTTCCATAGCTGGCGGGTGTTTGTCTTGGTTTGTGCATTTCCTTCTGTGTTTGCCATTGGAGCTCTGAACACTATGCCAGAGAGTCCTCGCTTCTATTTAGAGGTATAATACGATTTGAACATCTGTTTTAACAATATTCTTCTTTTTTTTTTGCCCTCAAATTCAGTTTTGTTATTTTAAAAATATCAAGAAAAGAAAATGCTAAATATAAATGCTGCCTGAGCTGCCAATGCAGAGACACTATAACAAGTAATTCAGAGATTTGATGAAGTGATAAAACATTGGAGAATTTAACAAATTTATTGAAGCTGACACTGCAGGTAGTTATACGCTAATCTTAAATTTCCCTAGTTTTGAGCTGAATTTATCACAGAAAATCAAATAAAGAAAGGATTCAGAAGAATCACAAAAATGTGCAAGACAGCAAATTCATAATAAGCAATATATTATTTGTTAACAAGAAAAAAAAATTATTAAAAATTCATAAAACGAGATGAAAAGCAATATCATACACAAGAAAAATCAGTAAGGGGACAATTGATTACAGTTACATGATTCTGTATTGCATAATTATATATTGCACATGTTTAAGGTTATATCAGCAAAAAATTACATGTATCTACAGACAAGGAGAGAAAGGAGCGCTGTATCTACCACTAGATGGCAATAGGTCATAAAAAGTATGTATATAAGTCCAATGAAGCAACTTGAACAGTAAAAATAGGTATTGCAGACACAGAAGTGTACTGCACACAATAGAAATCAGATGCTTACAAGGGAATAGAAAGTAAACAAAAAAATCAAAATGATGTACTAGATGTCCCATACACCTACTCGCCCTACGCGTGTTTCGCGTTGCCTTGTCAAGGGTGAATTTATACATAGAACAAACCAGCAAAAATGTGTGACTACATCACAGATGTCAAACTCAGGCCCTCCACCTATTACAAAACTACAAATCCCATCATGCCTGGACCAAGCATGATAGGAATTGAAGTTTTTAACAGCTGGAGGGCCTGAGTTTACACCCCTGCCTTACATCATTTTTTTTTTTTACTCCTTTTTGTTTTTTAAGAGTATTCTGAAATGTCTGAAGAGACCTGATGCCTCTGCCCCTTGTAGTATATCCCTCCTCCCTGTGAAGGTGCCCCATGTAGTATAGCCCTTTGCGTTGTGTGGGTCTTTCAGCCTCTCGTTGCAGGGACTGTGTAGCCCCCACATAGTATATCCCCCTCTTTTGTAGCCCCCGCTTAGTATAGGCTCCTTTGTAGTAGGGCTGGGCGATATGGCCAAAAATAAAATCTCGATTTTTAAAAATTTTTGGACGATTCTCGATTTAAATCTCGATTTTTTTCTCTTTTTGCTAAACAAACAGGACATTTTTCTCCCTGCAGCATCAGAAACTATTTTTATAGACGTTTGAGACAACAACCATATTGCTTCCCAGTGTAACAGTGCTCCTCCCGTGCCCCTATGTAGTAGACAAGCCCATTGTGTGCCCCATAATAAGTAGTTTTCCCAAATATGTGCCCTATGTACTAGTGTACTAGTAGTAGTACAGATGAGGGGATTAGCAGTACAGGTAAAGATGAGGGGTGTAGTAGTGGTACAGATGAGGGGTGTAGTAGTAGTAGTACAGGAACAGATGAGGGGTGCAGTAGTAGTAGTGCAGGTAAAGATGAGGGGTGTAGTAGTAGTAGTACAGGTACAGATGAGGAGTGTAGTAGTAGTACAGGTAAAGATGAGGGGTGTAGTAGTAGTACAGATGAGGGGTGTAGTAGTAGTACAGGTACAGATGAGGGGTGTAGTAGTAGGGTTGCAGGTAAAGATGAGGGGTGTAGTAGTAGGGTTGCAGGTAAAGATGAGGGGTGTAGTAGTAGTACAGGTACAGATGAGGGGTGTAGTAGTAGTACAGGTACAGATGAGGGGTGTAGTAGTAGGGTTGCAGGTAAAGATGAGGGGTGTAGTAGTAGTACAGGTAAAGATGAGGGGTGTAGTAGTAGTACAGGTACAGATGAGGGGTGTGGTAGTAGTACAGGTACAGATGAGGGGTGTGGTAGTAGTACAGGTACAGATGAGGAGTGTAGTAGTACAGGTACAGATGAGGAGTGTAGTAGTAGTAGTACATGTACAGATGAGGGGTGTAGTAGTAGTACAGGTACAGATGAGGGGTGTAGTAGTAGTACAGGTAAAGATGAGGGGTGTAGTAGTAGTACAGGTACAGATGAGGAGTGTGGTAGTAGTACAGGTACAGATGAGGGGTGTGGTAGTAGTACAGGTACAGATGAGGAGTGTAGTAGTAGTAGTACAGGTAAAGATGAGGGGTGTAGTAGTAGTACAGGTACAGATGAGGAGTGTAGTAGTAGTACAGGTAAAGATGAGGGGTGTAGTAGTAGTACAGGTACTGATGAGGGGTGTAGTAGTAGTACAGGTATAGATGAGGGGTGTAGTAGTAGTACAGGTAAAGATGAGGGGTGTAGTAGTAGTACAGGTACTGATGAGGGGTGTAGTAGTAGTACAGGTACTGATGAGGGGTGTAGTAGTAGTACAGGTAAAGATGAGGGGTGTAGTAGTAGTACAGGTACTGATGAGGGGTGTAGTAGTAGTACAGGTACTGATGAGGGGTGTAGTAGTAGTACAGGTAAAGATGAGGGGTGTAGTAGTAGTACAGGTACTGATGAGGGGTGTAGTAGTAGTACAGGTAAAGATGAGGGGTGTAGTAGTAGTACAGGTAAAGATGAGGGGTGTAGTAGTAGTAGTACAGGTACTGATGAGGGGTGTAGTAGTAGTACAGGTACTGATGAGGGGTGTAGTAGTAGTACAGGTAAAGATGAGGGTCAGGGACATAGCTAAGAGCATGGGGCAGACTGGGCTGGAGAGCATGGGGTACACTGGGCTGGAGAGCATGGGGTACACTGGGGGGGGCAAGTATGGGGCACACTGGGGGGAGCAAGGGGCAGACTAGGGGGGAAAGGCATGGGGTACACTGGGGGGAGCATGGGGCAGATCGGGGGGAGAATAGGGCAGATCGGCAGGGGCATGGAGCAGACCGGGGCAGGAGGGAACATACCTGGTGTACCCGCTCTGCGCGGGCGCACACCACCGGAACTTGCGCTCTCCTCCCGCCCGCACTACTCCCCGCAGCGGACCCGCCCCCATAGCCGGACGTATACACGCGCTTCCTCCCGGCCGCACATGGAGGTCCCCGGAGGAGGCTGCAGATACTGAAGCATCGGGTGATAGTGTCGCTGCTGTACAGCTCCAGCACCGCAGCGATCACCCGATGCTTCAGTATCTGCAGCCTCCTCCGGGGACCTCCATGTGCGGCCGGGAGGAAGCGCGCGTACACGTCCGGCTATGGGGGCGGGTCAGAGGCGGGGACATAGGACGCTGCTGGGCGCTCTCGCTCCTCACGCTGTTTCAGTAGCTGGAGGATGTGAGCAGCCCGCCCGCGCGCCCAAATCCAATGATTTTTTTGGAAAATCGATTTTCGATTTTCCAGAAAAGTCAAATCGATTCTCAAATTCTGGGCGAATTAATAGAATTAATTTGATTAATCGCCCAGCCCTACTTTGTAGTCACCAAATACTATAGGTACCTGTGTAGTCCCCACATAGTATAGGCCCCCCAAAGTACCCCCCCCCCATAGTATAGGCCCCTTTGTAGCCCCCACATAGTATAGGCCCTCTGCGTGTAGTCCCCACATAGTATAGGTCCCCCCTGTGTAGCCCCCCACATAATATAGGACCCCTTTGTAGCTGCCACATAGTATAGGCTCCTTTGTAGCCCCCCTACATAGTATAGGACCCCCATAGTATAGGTCTCCTGTGTAGCCCCTATATAGTATAGGCACCCTTGTGTAGCCACCATATAATATAGCGCCCCCCCCCCCCCCCCAGGTAGCCTGCACATAGTATAGGCCTCCTTTGTAGCAGCATTCATTTAAAAGTATGCTCACACAAAAGTATGCTCACCTCTCCTGGATGCAGCAGCATCGCCTCTTTCTTCCTGGAGCTCTGGTCTAATAGCTGCTCTTACAAGTTCAATGAGCTTGTGGCACAGGCAGCCTGCTACACACTGGCCTCAGAAGCTCACTGCTCCGGCCCCATGACACCTGTACATCTTTCCTCTCTTGCTCGGCTGCGGGCATGTCATGTGAGCTGCATTGATGATGTCACATGTCCTAAACTAAGCAGGAGAGAAGTACGGGTGCCGAGTGGCTGGAGCAGTGAGCTTCCGGAGATGGTGTGTAGCAGGCTGCCTGTGCCTGAAGCTCAGAGATCTGGAAGCTGCAGCCCCAGATTGGTAAGCAGGGCCGGACTGGGACTGTAAATTAGCCCTGGCATTTCAACGCATACAGGCCCACTTACCATATGGTGAAAATTATATGATAAAATGTCACTGCAGCACAGACACTATATACCATATAATCTTGTTGGACATACTGGGAGCTACAATTCTCAGCAGTTCCTGAAGGTCTATAGCTGTCAGGGTATGCAGGGAGTTGTAGTTCACAATTGATGGTGTTAGGTATTACACAGTGGTCTATTACTAGAGATGAGCGAATAGTGAAATATTCGATTCGATTGGATTATATTCACATAGCTCCCGATATTCGACTATTCGAACGAATATCGAATCCCATTATAGTCTGTGGGAGAAAAATCCTTGGGACCTGGAAATCAATATTCAGGAAATGATGCCAACACCACTGGATGCATATGGGACAGGAGGGGAAGCATGTATGCATGCCTCTGAGGCTGCCTAATCACACCATTGCGCCAAATTCTGGGCAACGGCATGGCAGTGATCACACAGTGAACCATTAAAACAGAGGTAGCATATAAACCATCCCAAAATTGGTGACAGCAAGCAAGGTTACTGTGTGTTTCCATTCAGTGACAGCAAACAAGGCTACTGGGTGTTTCCATTCATAGACAGTAAACAAGAGTACTGGGTGTTTCCATTCATTTCAGCAAACAAGGACACTGGGTGTTTCCATTCAATGACAGCAAACAAGGTCGCTGGGTGTTTCCACTCAGTGACAGCAAACAATGTTACTGAGTGTTTGCATTCAGTGACAGCAAACAAGAGTACTGGGTGTTTCGATTCATTGACAGCAAACAAGGTTACTGGGTGTTTCCATTCAGTGACAGCAAACAAGGACACTGGGTGTTTCCATTAAATGACAGCAAACAAGGCTACTGGGTGTTTCCATTCATTGACAGCAAACAAGAGTACTGGGTGTTTTCATTCATTGACAGCAAACAAGGTTACTGGGTGTTTCCATTTAAATATGTAGTAGCAAATCTACAAGGGGTAGTGCAAGCACTCTGCTGACCAAGTGCTTTGTGCTGCTGATACGTGGTAGACTGCTAGATCTAAAAAAAAAAAGAAAAAAGAGTAGTACGTGTGTTCATCCAGTGCTACATGCTGCTACGTCATACATAAATACACAGGGTGGTACAAGCAGGCTGCTGTGCTACTATAAGGCACTCTGTTTACCAAGTGCTACGTGCTACACAATACAGCCGACCAGCTGTACCTATAAAATATTCATACACCCTTTAGTAACCAGGTAATTCACCTGTATAACATAGAATTGTGACTTTATTACCGGCGATTTTGGGGTGTCAGATGCTTTCCCTGCTGTCCCAGTGGCATTCCAGTGGTGTTGGCATAATTTCCTGAGGTGTCATTGTGGACTTGGAGACCTCCAAGTGGTCGAATAGCTGTTTTTCAATAACCGAATACTTGTTCCCATAGACTTTAATGGGATCGAATATTCGATCAAATATTAAAATTTTAGGAGATATGCGTACGCATATCGAATATTCTAGATTCGTTACGAACTTTCTCAAAGTTCGGTTCGGCGACGAACCGAACTTTTTGTGAAGTTCGTAACTAATCTGGTTCGTTACGGTTCGGTTCGCTCATCCCTACTCCTGATCCCTTTGAAAGAATGATGTGTACATACATTGAACGATTTGCTAACTGTTAACCCTTTAAGGACCATGCCCAAAATGACCCCGTGGACTGCGCAAATTTTGATTCGTTTTTACCTTCTTCCCTTCTAAGAGGTCTAGCACTTTTAGTTTTCTATCTACAAGGCCGAGTAAGTGCTTGTTTTTTACAGGAATAGTTGTACTGTGTAATGGCGCCTTTCATTTTACCATAACATGTATGACGGAATTCCAAAATTATTATTTAGGAAGATATAAATTGGTGAAATCGTAAAAAAAAGTATGCAATATGGTAACTTTTGGGGGGTTCCCGTGTTTACGTTATGCACTATATGGTAAAAGCGACATGATACTATTATTCGAACACAAACACTTGCAGGTTTACACATATTCTCTAATGTTATATATTTTTTTTAAATAAAATCCTTTTTTTTGGGCAAATAATTATTAATAAAATAGGCCTATTGTGACACTTATAACGGTTTTATTTTTCACCTATGGGGCTGCATGAGGTGTCATTTTTTCCGCCATGATCTCTAGTTTTTATTAATACCATATTTGTTAAGATCGGACGTTTTGATCACTTTTTAATAATTTTTTTAAAAAAAATAATGTAACATCAAATCGGTAATCAGCGCACTTTTTTCCCTCTTTTCGTGTACGCCGTTCGCCGTTTGCAATTGTTATATTTTAATAGATCTGACAATTACGCACAATACGGTATATTATATGTTAATTTATTTTTATATGTTTTATTTATATAATGGGAAAGGGGGATGATTTAAACTTTTATTGGGGGGGGGGGGTTGGGGTAGTGTACTGGTGTTTTAAATTATTATTATTATTTTTTACATGTTTGAAGTCCCTTTGGGGGACTTTTACATTCATTAGTTTAATTTCTTCAGGCCCCCTTCACACGTCCGGAAAAACCATCCGGATTTCCTATCAGGAAATCCGGACGGATTTCCGGACCTATACACTTTAATTAGTCACGGACACCCTTCCGGATTTTTCCGGAAAGGTGTCCGTTCCGGAAAATAGATCCGGAAAAAATAGGACATGTCCTATTTTTATCTGGAATTCCGGCCCGGACGCTCCCATAGAAGTCTATGGGAGCGCCGGAATCACGGGCGCTTTCCTGAAGTACATCAGGAAAGTGCCTGTGATTCCGGATAAGTGAGAGTCGGCAGGCCCCTGCAACCACTGGCACCGCTACCTCCCCGCCACACAGGCAGCGGCAGCACAGGCCTCCCTCCCGGCGCCACGACCCCCGCCCCCGGACAGCTTCCACCGACTCCGCCCCCTCCCCCGGAGCGGACAGCTTCCAACCCCCGCACCCCCCCCCCCCCGGACCAGACAGCATGCACCTTCAACGCCCCCGCCCCCCCCCCCGCACCTAGCCCCCCCCCCGGACCCGTACACACAACAACAGCGCCCCCCCCCCCCCCCCCCCCCCCCCCCCCCCGGAACTCACCACTCTTCGCTGCACCCCCAGACCGGACAGCAGCCGCCCGATCACCCAGCTCGCCACTCTTCTCTGCACCTCCTCCGGCCCGCCCGGGACTCACCACCAGCCGCCGACGACAGGTGAGATACAACATCCCCCCCCCCCCCGAACTAAAACTCCCATCATGCAGGCCATTATGGGACTTGTACTTCTGCTGCCTGTGGCCATCCAGGTTGCAGAAGTACAACTCCCATCATGAGCAAGTAGAAAATAATCCAATGCACTCACCGATCAGATGCACTCTTCAGTGATTTATTGTGTTCGTATCAAACCGGGGAGGGGGAAGGGTGGAATAGGTGCGGGAGCGTCTCTGCAGTAACAACAGTTTCACGCCGTAGCGCTTTGTCAAGTTCAGAGTACGTCACTACCGGGATAGGAGTGTCTTATATACAATTAGTGCACACATGTGCCAAAACAGAAAAGACAGAAAAACAAAAGTGCAAGTAATAAACAGATAAACAACATATCCATTAAAGAAAAAGTCTTACAAGAAAACACTCCAGTCGTTTCTTTCATTGAGCCCGTTGGGGCCGATAGCGTCTAATTCTGCTATCCATATAGCTTCTCTTCTGAGAAGCCTCTGATGCTTATCCCCTCCTCTCTCTTTCGGATCGATCCTTTCCAGACCTAGGAAGCGCAAGCACTTTGCGTCTCCTGCATGGACCGTGTTCACATGGTCTATTAGACGGGGAACACCTTTCCCCGTTCTAATAGAATACATGTGTTCTTTGAATCGGGTCCAGATGGGTCTTTTAGTTTTCCCTATATAAAAACGGTTGCATGGACATATAATGCCGTACACTATGAATACTGATCTGCATGTAATTAAATTATGGATGTAGCAATCTACGCCATTAAGTTTAATATAGTCGGTGGCAATGAGTTGGGAACAGTAATTGCAAGTCCCACAGCGTTTGTTACCTTTAAGGTGAGTGTGTGTGAGCCATTCACTGCCAGTTTTTTTCAGGGACGGTGTTCATATTAAGAACATCGCCAATGGTGTGATTTTTTTCTGTAAGTGATAAGGGGGCCATGTGTAGCAATGTGACCAATATCTTCGTCCTGCTCAAGTATGTGCCAATGCCTACGTATACTAAGTGCTATGATGTTATTGAGCGGAGAATTTTGGAAGGCAAAAGTAAATCTTTTTTGCTGTGTCTTAGTAGAGGTTTTTTTATCTCTTAATAGACTATCTCGGGATATTGTGTCTATCTTCCTTCTAGCTTGAGCAATGATTTTGGGAGGATATTGTCTAGCTAAAAGTCTAGATTCTAATTGTTTAGCTTGACAGGAGAACGAATGTTCCGTGTTATTTATTCTTTTTAAGCGGACTAATTGGCCAAAGGGGATGGAGTTCTTAACACTAGTGGGGTGGGAGCTAGCATAATGGAGGATCGAGTTACAAGCTGTTTTCTTCCTAAAGACAGATGTCAAGAGGTGGCCGTCTTTTATGTCAACTTGGCCATAGGATCTACCACCGAGTTCCTGTCGCAATTCCTGGACTGGGTACTGAGACCTCTCCTGGTGGAGACACCAGGGTACCTTAAGGACTCGGGTGATTTCATTAATGCCCTTGAACATATTCACCTCACAGAGGGATGCATTTTGGCATCCATTGACGTTGAGAGCCTCCACACCCGCATCCCGCATGATGCGGGTGTAGAGGCGATCGACTGGTTCATGGCCAGGTGCGATAAGTCCCCTGAATTCAGGGACTTTGTCAGGGAATCTCTGCTTTTCATTTTGAACAACAATGTCTTTTTATTTCAGGATCAGTGGTACGTGCAGGAGATCGGGACGGCAATGGGCACGCCGGTCTCCTGCACGTACGCAAATCTATTTTTGGCTAAACTTGAGAATGATTTAGTGTTCAATACCCGTAATCCATACATCGGCAACGTCAAGGCATACTTTAGGTATGTCGACGACGTGTTCGTTGTATGGGAGGGATCCCATAGCAGTTTTGCACAATTTGTAGAGTTTCTCAATTCCTCTAATGGAGTAAATATGCTGTTCACATACAAAGTGGGGGGTTTATCCCTAGACTTCCTAGACGTCCAAGTTGACATAAAAGACGGCCACCTCTTGACATCTGTCTTTAGGAAGAAAACAGCTTGTAACTCGATCCTCCATTATGCTAGCTCCCACCCCACTAGTGTTAAGAACTCCATCCCCTTTGGCCAATTAGTCCGCTTAAAAGAATAAATAACACGGAACATTCGTTCTCCTGTCAAGCTAAACAATTAGAATCTAGACTTTTAGCTAGACAATATCCTCCCAAAATCATTGCTCAAGCTAGAAGGAAGATAGACACAATATCCCGAGATAGTCTATTAAGAGATAAAAAAACCTCTACTAAGACACAGCAAAAAAGATTTACTTTTGCCTTCCAAAATTCTCCGCTCAATAACATCATAGCACATAGTATACGTAGGCATTGGCACATACTTGAGCAGGACGAAGATATTGGTCACATTGCTACACATGGCCCCCTTATCACTTACAGAAAAAATCGCACCATTGGCGATGTTCTTAATATGAACACCGTCCCTAAAAAAACTGGCAGTGAATGGCTCACACACACTCACCTTAAAGGTAACAAACGCTGTGGGACTTGCAATTACTGTTCCCAACTCATTGCCACCGACTATATTAAACTTAATGGCGTAGATTGCTACATCCATAATTTAATTACATGCAGATCAGTATTCATAGTGTACGGCATTATATGTCCATGCAACCGTTTTTATATAGGGAAAACTAAAAGACCCATCTGGACCCGATTCAAAGAACACATGTATTCTATTAGAACGGGGAAAGGTGTTCCCCGTCTAATAGACCATGTGAACACGGTCCATGCAGGAGACGCAAAGTGCTTGCGCTTCCTAGGTCTGGAAAGGATCGATCCGAAAGAGAGAGGAGGGGATAAGCATCAGAGGCTTCTCAGAAGAGAAGCTATATGGATAGCAGAATTAGACGCTATCGGCCCCAACGGGCTCAATGAAAGAAACGACTGGAGTGTTTTCTTGTAAGACTTTTTCTTTAATGGATATGTTGTTTATCTGTTTATTACTTGCACTTTTGTTTTTCTGTCTTTTCTGTTTTGGCACATGTGTGCACTAATTGTATATAAGACACTCCTATCCCGGTAGTGACGTACTCTGAACTTGACAAAGCGCTACGGCGTGAAACTGTTGTTACTGCAGAGACGCTCCCGCACCTATTCCACCCTTCCCCCTCCCCGGTATGATACGAACACAATAAATCACTGAAGAGTGCATCTGATCGGTGAGTGCATTGGATTATTTTCTACTTGCTCATGCCATTCATACCCTCCTCTCCTCTATTGCACCCCGACTGCCACCTCAGTTGATTCGTCTATGATTTTTCTCTGCCTGAGTGTCCAAGCGTGAGCCGTATCCACCTGTAGTGCGGGCGCTATCCCCTATTTTACTGTTGACAACTCCCATCATGCCTCTGCTGGCAGGCCATGATGGGAGTTGTAGTTCTGCAACCTGTGGCCATCCAGGTTGCAGAAGTACAACTCTCATCATGCCTCTGCTGACAGGCCATGATGGGAGTTGTACTTCTGCTGCCTGTGGCCATCCAGGTTGCAGAAGTACAACTCTCATCATGCCTCTGCTGACAGGCCATGATGGGAGTTTTACTTCTGCTGCCTGTGGCCATCCAGGTTGCAGAAGTACAACTCCCATCATCCCTTATGTTGGCATACTAGACCATATTAAGAACAATTTATTTTTTTTAACCGGAAATCCTGAAGGTTTTTCCTGATGGTTTCCTGATGGTAAAAACGGATTACTGTCAGGAAATCCTGATACTTTCCTGATGACATTTGAGGTCTCCTGATCAGGATTTCCTGACAGTAAAAACTGACAAGGACGTGTGAATGGGGCCTCACTGATTATTGTTATGCCATAGACATAGCATTTATCAGTGTGATAGGCGATCTACTTATTGAGCCTGCCTGTGAGGGGGTCCCGATCGGTAAATGACAGGGGACTCCCCCTGTCACTTACACTTAAACGCCGCCACCGCAGCAGTCGGGGAAGGACGCATCTCGCTTGAGCTCCTGGCCGACATAGCTTCCATCAGCTTTATCAACTGGAATCTCCTACCAGCAGCACCTCTTTCCGTCACCGGACCTGTATTACTACCCGGAGATCTCGTAAATATCATGCAGAGGCAGAGGAGACAAGCCTACAAACAGCGCAGATCCGAAATAAGGTCAGGTCCCGCTGAAGCAAGATGGCGCCGGCTGTTCTCCACAGCCTCACACATGGATCTGGGGAGTGACCCTCCGGAGATTGAGCCCCCCAATACCTGAAGGAGCACCGGAAGCAAGGCCCTCCTATGCCTTTTATAGATTTCAAATGGAATGCCGTCCTGACCCGGAGAGGATCCATTTGGGGAACCCGCCAGAACACCCTCCAACTCTTCTAATGTAATAGGAGCCCCCAATATTTCACTCTGCTCTTGTGTTAACCTAGGCAAGGAGGCAAGGTCAAGCAGTTCCTCCAGGTGTACGTCCCGCCCTTTACCACTAGAACTATATATATATCCCGAAAATACATCCCAAATGCCTCCAAGATATCTCCCGGGGAGTTTACGACAGAACCATCGGGCAGCCGTAAGGCATGGACTTCCCCACTACCCCTCTGATTTCTGATGATCCTCATGAGCCCCCTGTTAAGGGTTCCAGACTCAAGGTGACTCTTCTTGGCCAAAAACCCCATTTGAGACCGTGCTTTCTCAAGCAGATAATTATCCAGCTTTTCCTGACCCTGAATTAAATTATACTGTGCCACCGGTGACGGATCCCCTCTAAATATCTCTTCCAGTGATTTAACATTTTCTTTAAGCTCTGTTTCTATTTTCATAAATATGCCTTTTTCCCGTGAATTATGCCAAAGTATTTTCCTCTAATAATAGCTTTAAAAGCGTCCCAAACAATGTTTAAGGGGGCGCTACCAACATTTATCCTCCAAATTTCCTCTAACTCAGTGTCTAGTGCAAGTGATTCATCTATTAAGTGTAACCAATGTGCATTAACCTTAAACGTGCGATTAAAGTTGCGTCTCTGCGTATCTAGATCCACCACTAATGGGCCATGGTCCGATAGGCAGCGAGGCAAGTATTTTATATCCTGAACCCATTTAACCATTTCACTGTTGACCAAGGCCATGTCAATCCTGGACTGCGTGTTACTTGTTTTATTCCAGCAAGAGAAGGCCCTAGCTTCCGGATTCCTCACCCGCCATATGTCCGTCAGGCCCAGCTCCCGACGCAAAAGGGGGAGGGGGGACTGACCAACATATGGCGGGTGAGGAATCCGGAAGCTAGGCATGAAGACCAATTCAAGGACCTCTGATCTAAAAGGGGGGGGGATATATACGAAAGCCAGGATACACTCCAACCCCTCAACCTGACAATGCAGGCAGATAAATCTCCCCTCTTTGTCCACCATCTGATCCAACAACACCCACTTAATCAGCCTATGGACCAGAACCAGTATCCCCCTGTTAGAATTAGAGAAGGTCGCATGGTACTGTGCACCCCAACAGGGTCTATGCATTTTAGCCACTGTTTCTCCAAACAAATGTGTTTCAAGAAGACCAACAGTGCAAGGTTGGTAATACTTAATCACATTCATAATAGCCAGTCTTTTGCATTTCTCCCCTAATCCTCTAACGTTCCAGGTCAGTATACGAAGCATGAGCTTTCACTTGGGGAAAGGAGGCGGAAGAGAAGGGAGAAAAGACGAGAAGAAGAAAAAAAAAAAAAAAAGGCGGGGGGGGGGGTGAAGTGTACCCCTCGTGCGTGTCCTCCATTAACCCCCCCCCCAACCTCCCAACCACCCCCCATTCCCCCCACCCTCCTTCTCAGTCAACCCGTGGGGAAAAACCTCGGGTCTCTCTACCTGAGCAATAATCCTGGTTACCTCTAATAACAGACTATCTAATCATAATGCCTTATGATCCAGCCATGCAGTAGCCTCAGCGGGAGAGGAGAAGAACCAAGCCCTATCCTCATACTGAACTCTCAACTTAGCAGGAAAAAACAGCGAATACTTAAGGTTCTTTTGTTGCAGCCTCTCTCTCCTGCCTCTCTGGCCCTCCTTAACACCATTTCTTTAACCTGGAAGGAAAGAAACTTAATAAGGAGCGTGCGCGGACATCCTCCGGGAGGGGGAGGCTTGGCAGGGACCCTGTGTGCTCTTTCTATACTATATTTCATCTGATGCTCTTTAGGGCTCAATACTGAGCCCAACCAATCCTGCACAAATTCCACAGCTCCCCTACCTTCTGCTCCTTCAAAGAGCCCAACCAGCCTGACATTGTTCCTCCTCGAGCGGTCCTCGAGGTCCACCACTTTCCTTTTTAGTGCTACTTATATTTCATCAAACTCTCCACCTCCCTTTGGATCTTACCCATACTGTCTTCCAGGGCACTAATCCTATTCTCAGCTTCACTGAATCTTTCCCTAATGTTGTTTAGGTCCTGCCTTAGCAGACTTATATCACTCCCAATAACACCCACCTGCTCTGCCACTGCTGAGATGGAACTATCACATTTACCTATGGCTGCTAAGATATCAGCTAGCCACGGAGGCAGACTATCACCATTACCACCCACTCCCCCCTCCTTCTCCTTGGCACAGTCCCCTCTATTCTTATTCAGATCTTTAGCTTTACCAGTTGTGGGGGAATTAAATAGTTTATCAATTTTACCAAGACTTTTCCTATGGTCTTGTTTAGGGCTACTGTTTTTGTTAGCCTTTCTAGAAGCCATCCTGTCTATACACACCGTCCCTGCAAATAAGTTCAATTACGCAGGAATGGCAAAAGGAGAACCCACCCGCAAAAACACACCCTCTCTAGTGTAGCACTCATTTTCAGGCTAGTAGTCCCCCCCCAATAATATATCATAAAATACAGTCAATACAGCAAATCCATCGTAGTTGAAGATGTACAACAAAATTTGTTCTCACCTAAAGCGCCTAGATTTCAATGAGGAAAGATCCCTTCCACCACTCTCAACATCAACTGGGGGGAGTCACAAGAGCAAGTTCACCCCCTGTAGGTTAGTATTGTCCAGCATTCATAGGAGAGTACATTGGAATGAAGGGTTAATATTGTCCAGCGTTAAAAGGGGAGCAATTTGGGATGAAGGGAAAGGACATTAAGCACATGACAGTCCCACCATCTATATCAACTCAAAACAAAGTTAATAATGGTTAGCCAAGGGTTATCAGGAGAGGGCAGCGTTCTGCAGGAGTCATTTATTCTATCCTTCCACCATAGTGTAGATTAATAAGTTGTTATTTTTGTTCCAGCCCCTGTAAAGTAAGAGATTCCAGCCACTGTTAATAATCAAGGAAAGACATGAGTGTTAGTACTGTATGTAATTCCTCCACATATGTTAGGAAGAGTTAGGCAAAGTTACCAGACAATAGGAGCAGGGCAGTGAGCTTGGTTCAAGCCAATATCCAATGCTTAGGTAATATGGAGAACAAGCTGATGTCAATTAAGGCAATAGCTTCCAGACCACGTGCACGGAGGGCCACTCCACTTTTCTCTTTCCCTTCTGCAAAACGTATCTGTGGAGTAAGGTCTCCAATTACAGAACGGTAGTACCAAGTATATATTACATATCAGCCTTATACCGATGTTAGTATTTCTTAGGGTTTAGTCCCCTTCAATTGAGATGACTTATGGTGACCTCCCATAATCAATGTGGAACAGTCTTTGACCACTCCTCTATACAATATGCAATCGCTAGTAGCCACAGTTCCACTAGGGCAGCGCTACCACCCCAAATAATACAAAGAGAGGTCACCACACCAGGAGGTACCTGGTACATTGCCCTGCATCTCTGTAGTTGGAAGCCACCAACCTAGGGGCGGGGAGTGGGTGCGCTGCCACTACACCCACTACCACCCCCAGTTATAACCACAGATGAGGGCCTGAAAGAGAAAACGAGCCCAATTAACAAGAGACTGGCGTCCAATTCACCCCAGAAAGGGGGGCCCACCACAAAGTAATCCAGGAGATCCGGAGGTGCACAGGGTACAGTCACAGTCTTACATCAGCTTACCCTTACTAAGCTTCACAGGCAGGCCAGCACGTCCTCAGAAAGACCTTCAGCCGAGACCCGCTCTCACCGGGTCGCCGCATCAGATAGAGTGCTCTGCACCTCACCTGTCTGCCTTTTATGGTGTGCCCTGCCCCACATGACAGGGCACGCTGAACACCGCGCTCCGGTGCTCTACAAGCAGAGGGTCACGGCACCACGTCACCGGCACCACGCTGCTCCTGGCCTCCCCGTCCTCCGAGCCGCCGATGGCGTCCACATCCAGCAGCCAGTCTCCCTCAAACAGGGTCCCCAGACCCAAATATTTATCACAGGAGAAGCCAAGAGATGTCATTGCAAGGATACACTTTTTTGCACATCAAGATGGCGTTTATGTCCGCAATTAGGCAACCTGAGTCACTCCCAGCGGAATATAAGTATGTGTCTGTCTTCACGGACCTCTCACCCGAAACGCTCAGGAGACGTAAAGAGCTCGCTACCATCACTAAAACTTTGAGAGACAATGGTGTCCAATACAAATGGTACAACTCCGCACAACTTATGGTGCTCAGGGACAACTCCAAATATATGATCTCTGGTCCCGAAGAGGGATTGCGGCTCCTAACATCTTGGAATATATGTTCCAGTTCCAGCAACCTCTAAAAAGGGCATTTGAAACCGTTATCTTTCCTTTTAACATGTTTTTCTTCCCCATTACATGGCATGGGCTGGACTACTTACCCCTTACACCTTTTCTTCGGCGCAACTGTCTATTAATGGTTGCATATGCCTTAGTGTTAGTACATGTGTACTTATTGGTTAGCAGTGATGTGTAGTTCATATGTTTTCTATTTAGGTTTGGAGTAAACAGCTATTTGACTTATGCCTAATTACCACCTTTGAAAGCAGTTTTATATTGTATCTTTGTAGTTTCTTTATGCATATAGTGCTTAGCCTACCGGATATTGTGCCTCCCTTTATGCTACTTTGATTTCAGCATTTCCCTATATACTGTTGTACGTATCCTACTTTAGTTTGTGTGTCTCTCAATACACTTCAGCCACTTGTTTATTACGCATGCTGGTTATACATAGGCTTCTCTTTCTAGCATCTACTACTACTACATCACCTATGCATCATTTAATTATCAACCTGTTTAAATATCAATTCATTTAGCTAAACACGTTTATCATTATTATGATATACTAGAAAATGTACCCGGCGCTGCCCGGGTATAAAGTGTCAGTGTGTTAATTAGATTTGTCCTAAGGTGCCCAGGAGGCCAAGCTAAAGGTATTGTTTCATCTGAGTTAATCAGTGGAATTAGTGTATACCTGTAGTGCATAGTTGGAGGGGTTCTGTATACCCACAATGTATAGTTTTTAGGGGTCTCGCATATCTGTAGTGCATAGTTGGGGGGGCTGTATACCTATAGTGTATAGTTGAGGGAGGTCCTGTATACCTGCAGTGTACAGTTGGTGAAGGTCTTGTATACCTGTAGTTTATAGTTTGAGGGTCCTGTATACCTGTAGTATATAGTTGGTGCTGTATACCTGTAATGTATAGTTGGTGGAAGTCTTGTATAACTGTAGTTTATAGTTTGAGGGTCCTGGATACCTGTAGTGTATAATTGGTGGAGGTCTTGTATACCTGTAGTATATAGTTCGGGGGTCCTGTATACCTGTAGTAAATAGTTTGAGGGTCCTGTATAACTATAGTATAGAGTTGGTGGAGGTCCTGTATACCTGTAGTGTATAGTTTGGGGTCCTATATACCTGTAGTATATAGCTGGTGGAGTTCCTGTATACCTGTAGTATATTTGGGGTCCTGTATACTTGTAGTATAGAGTTGGTGAAGGTGCTGTATACCTGTATTATAGAGTTGGTGTAGGTCCTGTATACCTGTAGTGTATGGTTTTGAGGTCCTGTATACCTGTAGTGTATAGTTTGGGGTCCTATATACCTGTAGTATATAGTTGGTGGAGGTCCTGTATACCTGTAGTATATAGTTTTGGGGTCCTGTATACCTGTAGTATATAGTTTTGTGGAGGTCCCGTGCACTTGTAGTGTATAGTTTTGGGGTCCTGTATACCTGTAGTGTCCTGTATACCTGCAGGGTTGTATTTACCCGTATGGCAGTGTTATTCAGTCACAGTGTGTCGGTATTGGTCATGTCTGGTATGGGGGTGTTATCCAGTCACAGTATGGCGGTATTGGTCAGGTCTGATGTGGCGGTGTTATCCAGTAACGGTATGGTGGTATTGGTCAGGTCTGGTATAGCGGTGTTATCCAGTCACAGTATGGCAGTATTGGTCAGGTCTGATATGATGGTGTTATCCAGTCACAGTATGGTGGTATTGGTCAGGACTGGTGTGGCGGTGTTACCCAGTCACAGTTTGCCGGTATTGGTCAGGTCTGGTATGGCAGTGTTATCCAGTCACAGTATGGCGGTATTGGTCAGGTCTGGTATGACAGTGTTATCCAGCACAGTATGGCGGTATTGGTCAGGTCTGGTATGGCAGTGTTATCCAGTCACAGTATGGCCGTATTGGTCAGGTCTGGTATGACAGTGTTATCCAGCACAGTTTAGCGGTATTGGTCAGGTCTGGTGTGGCGGTGTTATCCATTCACAGTGTGGCGGTATTGGTCAGGTCTTATATGACAGTGTTATCCAGTCACAGTATGGCGGTATTGGTCAGGTCTGGTATGACAGTGTTATCCAGTCACAGTATGGCGTTATTGGTCAGGTCTGGTGTGGCAGTGTTATCCAGTCACAGTATGGCGGTATTGGTCAGGTCTGGTGTGGCGGTGTTACCCAGTCACAGTATGGCTGTATTGGTCAGGTCTGGTATGGAGGTGTTATCCAGTCACATTATGGCTGTATTGGTCAGGTCTGGCAGTGTTATCCAGTCACAGTATGGCGGTATTGGTCAGGTCTGGTATGACAGTGTTATCCAGCACAGTATGGCGGTATTGGTCAGGTCTGGTGTAGCAGTGTTACCCAGTCACAGTTTGGTATACCTGTTGTGCCCTGTATATACATGTACTGTATGGATGGAGTAGGGGGACCTGTATATACATGTCCTGTATAGATGGAGTAGGGGGTCCTGTATATACATGTAGTGTATAGATGGAGTAGGGGGTCCTGTATATACATGTACTGTATAGATGGAGTAGGGGGTCCTGTATATACATGTACTGTATAGATGGAGTAGGGGGTCCTGTATATAAATGTCCTGTATAGATGGAGTAGGGGGTCCTGTATATAGATGTAGTGTATAGATGGAGTAGGGGGTCCTGTATATACATGTACTGTATAGATGGAGTAGGGGGTCCTGTATATACATGTACTGTATAGATGGAGTAGGGGGTCTACCAGTTATTACTGTGGATGTTGTGAGGCAGCTTCCCTAGCAACCATTGCTCCCTGTGAAAATGAAAGCAGTAATCCTATTGGTTGCTAAGGCTCCAACTGCCGTGTCTGCTGCAGCTAATTATATCACCTGTGTTTGCAGTGAGGAGATTTTCCCATTCATCTCTATGGGGCGCCTCTCTTTCCCCTCCCCCTCCCCTCCTGTACATCTGGCGGGGATGGGACCTTCGCAATAACCTTCCCGGGCACCCAATGTATCTGTGTGCCAAATTTGGGGTCAAACGGTTCAGGCGTTTGGAAGTCTATAGAGGACAGACAGACAGAAGGACAGACAGACAGACAGACAGACTTTGATTTTTATGATATAGATTAGCAAGTCATTGCATCTCACCAGTACATCTAGATCTCAATTTACAAGCATCTCCCTGCTTCAAGTACCGTTATTACATAAACATAATAGTTATGCAATGACTACTCTATGCTGGTGTCGAGGTGCCTTCCCAAAGAAGGCCTGCTGTTGTTGGCTGTCTCCTAATTAAGTTAGAGAATGGGTCCGGATCCCCTCTCCCACACCATGCACTTAGAATGAAGACACAGACAACGTATCTTGCAAACAAGTCTGGTGTGTTCTCATCTCTGAGAACCCACCTTTTTATACAGGAAAAACCAATGGATATGAATGTAAAATGCAAAGTCATACACTATACACGTCATCAACTTCAAAAAACTAATAACTATGGATATATTTTGACAGGTATGGATACACAATAAGATTAAATGTTCAATTAAAATAGTTTACATAAGGATGTTGATACATACATAAGGATGCTAAAAAACATTTGTTATCTGCTTATGAGAATTATAGAATAACATTTATTATCTGCTGGGAACAGGTTTATTATCTGCTGGGAACAGACAGTAGACCAGCTGTATATCCTTAAACAGGTTCAGTCACATAGGAAAGTTCCATGAGAAAAAGTTATATTTTTCTTTCAAACTTTGGATGGATTAACTCATTCCTCTCAGTGTCCCCCCTTTTTGGCGATGATGAAGAAATCTGGGTCCTGGACAGGATTAAATCCCAGTATGTACCCTAAACACTCTCTGACCGCGGGTTGTCAGGGTGCGGATGCTTCTAGGTCCAACACCATCACCTAGAGCCACATGGGCATATCCTCCTCCAAGAGATTTCCTTATCATAACGCCAATCTAGAAGGAAAAGAAACAAACATCATTACTTATAGAGTATAAGATTTAGTCTTTGTAACTTGCTGACAACAACAGCATAATCCTTTGATTACACAATAGACCAATAAAAGAAACAACATGATCTGACACATCCCCCCTTGAGTAGCAGTCAGAAAATCAAGCACCACAGTGTGCTGGTTAAGTTGCCTCTGCACTGCTACTGAGGTATTGAGTATATCCAGTATGTCAAATATCTGATCATCTAAATAGTCTGTGGCTTCAACTAATTTGTCCCAAGTTTGCATCACCATAAGATACAGAAATAAAGTACTAAAAAATTTGTTGAAAGTTATAGATGGCGGAACAAACTTACAGTAGATGAGATAGGTAGGTCTGCAATAACCGAAAGAAAATACTAAACAATGGGTGAGTCTGTACAGTATACATAAATATACAGCTTAGTTACAACAAAACAAATAAAAGCTTATTATCAATACCCAAAATAACATATATATATGACAAATACCTCTCCGGATTTTATCAAAATAACCAAACCTTATTGTCTTATCACTGTATACAACAGACGTGACTCTATAACAAGGACTTTACCACTTCGGTATCATGTGGGTATTGGAAAGTCACAACGACTAACTTTAAAAAGTTTCTGAAAAAGGAAAGTTTAGATGTGAGCAAATCTTATCTCATGGCAAAATTAAAATAAAAAGTTGATTGACACAAACTAAAAACAGCACAACAGGTAAATGCAATAAAATCTCCACAATGTGACCTACTATGTAACCACTAGATTCACTTATAATAACCAGATAGTGAATTCACAATCTTCAGTATGGGATTCTCAAAATTTCCACTTCTTTTTAGTCTTTTTACTTCATTTTGTACCTAGAAAACGTCTTTATGATTAGATCACACAGGACTAATGACTGGTCGCATGGTCACATCTCTTCCTGTACATAATCATATAGTATAATACATACACCAATAATATGAAGTAACTTGGCGCTTATTACCGATATAATATTTGGATCCTACTGAATTGTCTCTTGTCTGACTGAGATCATCACATATTACACATAAAATAACCACCATAGAAATAAAAGCAAAGTGTAAATGATACATCACTTAAGGTTTCAAAGCCTTTTTATGAGAATAATATATCATATGATCCTTTTTGTAATAGTAGCATTGGTATGGATCCTTTATCCTTAAACCCATCTCTTGACTGACAGGCCTCTTTACAGGACACTTGGACTCTTGGCCTCAGTTATATCGCTTCTTTTAAGGCCACTAGTATCACCTCAGACATTGGCTTTTTTGTCTCCCATAGCTTTGGCTGACCTGTAAAGAAGACACCAATACAGACAAGGACATACCTATATGGGCTACCTGTGGCAGGTGGATGACGTCCACTTACATTCCCTGAAACAGGCAGGAAGATGACAGACTATGCAGACAGGCACTTTACGGTGTTACTTACAGTAGGTTATGATAGGTGTAGATAATACAGCCGTACACAACCCTCTCTGCTATATTTGTTGTCCCCTGGGCCGCCCAATGTGAGGATACTACACCACATTACACATGGTTTCCTTCTGCTGGTTTTGTCAGATAACTTACAGTGGGATACAAGGCAGGCGGCAAACACAGTTACTTACTTACGTTCTGACTGCCATCTTTACCCTGTACCTCCTCTCCATCCGCTGGTCTCACAGCTTGTTGCTGATTGTCTCTGGAAAAGACTTAAAAACAAACAGATCCACATCTCCTCCTCCACCTGTACACTATGTACGGTTACCTCAGGAAGAGACTGGAAACATCTCCCCATTCCCTTGTACGCTTTGTACGCTGTTACCTTGGGAAGAGCACAGAAACCACAGCATTACCAGCTTCATCCATCACCCTTTTTGGCATCAGGGTTTGTCTGCGTGAACGTTGCGTCAGCCACTCTATGGCAGCTTTTCTTCTTCTTTGAACAGTTTTTTTTTTTTTTTTTTTTTTTTTCAAGTGCTTTTGGTAAGCCCAGGGACCAAACAAATCTCTAATTTGCCAATTAACCCATAATGGTGGGCTTCATATAGACATCTGCACAGTTACCTTCAACCATCTTACATGTCTCAGTGATTGTCCTCACCTCCAGCTTATGGCAGGAGCGGTTTCTGCAGTGGAACGTCACTCTGCATGGCGGTAACATATATCCTTGCGTCTTGTGTCATCCATCTTGAAAAGTCTGAGATAATCTACAATGAAAACTTTTAAACTTTCATTAATATTTGGGCTTTCAATTACATCTTCATCTTTCACAATTTAAAATATCAAAATTGGCTACTCCATCAAAATGGGCTGCTATATATATTGGGGGGCATAAGGAGTGCAGACTGGAGCCATGGATATGGGTTTGGCTTTACTAGGGATAAAACAATACATAGCTAGTCTGCCATAACCCTAAAATAAAAACATTAAAAAAAATAATTAAACATTGTACACTTGTCCCATATTAACCTTCTTTTGATAAAAAAAGTAAATAAATCAGCTGAGATGAATATTCCTTCAATCCGCTGCTCTTATCAGTAAACAGAACGCTCTGTACCTCACTTCTAACCTTGAGCAGTGAAATCATAGATACAAGAGTTAAAACTTCTTGGAAGTTTTTTTTCTAACATCCTTGAAGTTACAGAAGATATCAGCGCTGTGATCTTATGCACCAGACTGTAACCTTGGACAGTGGCACACATACTTATTTAGGATAGATGTGTACACATTATATATATATAAAAACACTTGTTAAATAAAGTTACATAGAAATATATATTACAGTAGTAAGTTACTACTCCTTAGAAATATCATACGTTGGGGACACACACTTAAAGGAAATCTGCTTACAATATACCTTTGTCTAACTTTCTTCTCCATCAGGTAATAATAAATGTGCAAAACAGTTGTTAGACTCTATCGGAGAATCCTGTGCCCGCCCCCTCAGTGACACTAAGCAGTATGGGCGGAGGACAGAAATGCCAGGAGTTAAAATGGCCACCGGACTAGATAACCGGATATAGGGGTGTTGGCTTAGGGCATGGTTTTGAGACGTCACAATTATATGATATGTGGGAGTGGTTGGCTTTCAGTCGCCATCTTTGAGGGCTGATTACAAAAAAGTGGCGTAGCTAAATAAGCAAATGTTCCACGGTCGGGACAACAGAAAATGATCAACATTTTGTAACACGTAACATACTTCCAAAGCGGAACACCAGCTTAGTAAGACTGGCTGAAATACAACAGTATATAATGTAGGAGCGTACATTACATTACACTAACAGCTCTGATTCTTTTTTTTTTTCCTAATGCTGCTTGCATGTGATCTGCAGCCCTCAGAGCTGGTTGATGGCCTTGTACAAAACATAACAAATAACACACATTATGTACTTTGTATGCTGCTTCACTACGCAGCATTAATTAACCTCTTCACTCTCTCAGTACTGTATCTAGCAATGAGCTGGACTGTTCTCCTTGTCTGAGTACGTGGCTTTGTACTTAGACACTTACATGGCAATGTACACTATTTGAGGTTAGGCTGCCACCTCCACAAAAGGCATTGGTCTTACTATCAGGTAAGGGGCACTTTAAATCAAAGTAACTACTTCAACAGCCGACCAAAGGGAAGATTCCTGCAGAACAAAGGGTCTATACGCCACCATTGGAGGTAGGTGGCTTTTCGCAGGATCTGGGGTTTGTATACAGATTAGGCTGGGTTCACACTATGTATATTTGAGGCTGTATTTGTGAGGCTGTATAGCAACCAAAACCAGGAGTGGATTGAAAACACAGAAAGGCTCTGTTCACATAATGTTGTAATTGAGTGGATGGCCATCATTTAATGGCAAATATTTGCTGTTATTTTAAAACAACGGCTGTGGTATTGAAATAATGGCCGTTATTTACTGTTATATGGCGGCCATCCACTCAATTTCAACATTGTGTGAACAGATCCTTTCTGTGTTTTCAATCCACTCCTGGTTTTGGTTGCTATGAGGACCTGACATGAGGACCAATACAGCCTCAAATATACATAGTGTGAACCCAGCCATAAACTGGGTACAATGTTGTAACATAATGATGTGGCTTGGGTCTGCCACACACACTACAATATTCTGTCTTATCTAGATATTGTTGGTCACCGGCACATGACATGTCCACCCATTATCAATTATTAATCCTCCCCTTGTTTCTTGGACTTTAGTCCAAGTATTGGGGTTAAAAACAGCATCGTGTTGGATGTTAAAATATTTCAACATTGCTTTTGCCCTTTTTGCTTGTTCTTTGCCATATCGGCAGGTCACTATGTGGGTTGCAGAAACCCCTTTTGATTCTGTGTGTCCCATTTTATATTACTTCGTGATCGTATAACAGGAGGCACCCAGAATAATCAACTGATGATTTCCTTTCCTGTGTCCTGTACACTTATGACAGGAGGCACCAGAATAATCAACTGATGATTTCCTTTCTTGTGTCCTGTACACTTATGACCACGGATCACTACCAAAAGCTGGGAATTAGAATATTCCACGGTTCAGGGCTTCCTTTTCTTATGTTGAAATACACTCTTGCTGCTATGTAGATTGCAAAACAAGTTACCCCAAGTATACAGAGGACAGTAATTAGCATATCACAGATCTTTCCCTTGGAAACAACCAGACTACTGTCCAGCGTCCTTGTATAGTTAGGCTACTAGGCTCATTCCAAAGTGGTTTTAGCACTGGCACTGTTCCCACCGCACAACGCTCCGTGTCTATGAGGACCTGTGACAACCACGGCCGGGCTCTGGGTAACAGTTTTAGCCTGAATGAGCAATTCTTCGCCTACTATATACTATCCCTCACAGGTTAGGACAAACAGACATAGAACAGCCAACAAGAGGAGAACAAAGTTCAAATTGACACGCCTATCGTGAGTTCACTTTGATAACTTACTCTGCAGAGGTAGGTAAGAAAAGATGTGAAGGAGGAGAGCACAGAAAAGAGTAAACAATGTTTTACTCTTACCTGGCCAGGTTTTGTGGTCTCCTTGTTCACCTCTCTCTCCCCTGGTACAGCAGTGCAGGTCATCCGATCTCCCGATGTAATGGGCGTGTCCCTGTTCGGGCGCCAATAATGTCGAGGTGCCTTCCCAAAGAAGGCCTGCTGTTGTTGGCTGTCTCCTAATTAAGTTAGAGAATGGGTCCCGGATCCCCCTCTCCCACACCATGCACTTAGAATGAAGACACAGACAACGTATCTTGCAAACAAGTCTGGTGTGTTCTCATCTCTGAGAACCCACCTTTTATACAGGAAAAACCAATGGATATGAATGTAAAATGCAAAGTCATACACTATACACGTCATCAACTTCAAAAAACTAATAACTATGGATATATTTTGACAGGTATGGATACACAATAAGATTAAATGTTCAATTAAAATTGTTTACATAAGGATGTTGATACATACATAAGGATGCTAAAAAACATTTGTTATCTGCTTATGAGAATTATAGAATAACATTTATTATCTGCTGGGAACAGGTTTATTATCTGCTGGGAACAGACAGTAGACCAGCTGTATATCCTTAAACAGGTTCAGTCACATAGGAAAGTTCCATAATCTCAAGACCAGCTGTATATCTGTATATCCTTGAACAGGTTCAGTCACATAGGGAAGTTCCATGAGAAAAAGTTTTATTTTCTTTCAAACTTTGGATGGATTAACTCATTCCTCTCACTGGTTATATACATTTCATATCAATGCATGTGTACGTTACTGCAAATTGCTGCAGTGTTGTTTGTTGATGCTTGTTTATGTTCTGTAAATATATTATATACCTCCAGATTTGTATACCTGTGCTATATGTATAGCATGCCACAGTATTATGTACCTGCAACTTATTTCCTTCATTGTTAACTTACTTTTAAAACCTTAATAAAAACTATTGAAACATTAAGGAGTTAATGACATGCTGCAGCGTGATCGCTGCAGCCTGTCATTAACGGTGAGGTGCAGGCTGCAGTGAAGCGCGCTTCATGGCAGGAGAGACACCCAGGACGTACAGTTACGCCCTGGGTCATCTGGTGACAGACTTCCATGGCGTAACTGTACTTCCAGGGTCGTCTAGGGGTTAAAGGGGTTATCCAGCGCTACAAAACATGGCTACTTTCCCCCTACTGTTGTCTCCAGTTTGGGTGGGGTTTTGAAACTCCGTTCCATTGAAGTAAATGGAGCTTAATTGCAAACCACACCTGAACTGGAGACAACAGTAGGGGGAAAAGTGGCCATGTTTTTGTAGCGCTGGATAACCCCTTTAATGAATGATTTTCAGCTTAAAAGATGCAATCAATGACACAGAAGCCAATTTTCATTTGTCGTTTGATGGTTGCCTTCATACACACGGAAAAATTCAAATGATATAATTATTTTTCCCTATACCATATGCTGCAGTGCCATGATGTACCAGATCAGTCATGTCAAACTCTGGGTCGTGGTGCCATTATTTTTGGCCCGCCAGGCAATTCAGAGTTTGAATTACATGTGGCCCACCATGGCTACTATAAACGAGACTATGGGGGAGGGCTGTCCTCTATATGAGACTACTGGGAGGGCTCTCTACTATATAAGAGACTATAGGGAGAGCTGGCTACTATATGAGACTACTGGGGAGGGCTAACTACTACATAAGAGACTATGCAGGAGGGCTGTCTACTATATAAGAGACTACAGGGGAGGGCTGGCTACTACATGAGACTACAGGGGAGGGCTGGCTACTATATAAGAGACTATGGGGGGTGGCTACTATATGAGACTACAGGGAGAGGTAGCTACTATATAAGAGACTATGGGGCAGGGCTGACTACTATATGAGACTATGAAGGTGGGTTTGCTACTATATAAGACTATGGGGAGGGCTGGCTACTATATGAGACTACAGGGGAGAGCTGGCTATTATATGAGACTGTTAGGGAGGGCTGGCTACTGTAGGAGACTATTGGGGAGGGCATGCTACTATAGGAGACTATTGGGGAGGGCATGCTACTATAGGAGACTATTTTGGAGGGCTGGCTACTATATAGGACACTTGGGGGGCTGGCTACTATTTGGGCTACTATTTGTGCACTACTGGTAGGGCTGGCTACTATGTTGGGCAATTTTGGTTGGGATGGCTACTACATGGGGCAATATTGGGGGGGTGTTGGCTATTACATGGGTTGGGGTTTAATCATATCATAGCAATTTATCATGTAATTTATCATAGTGCACAGTGCTGGGAGACACACACCACTGACAGTGCCAGGACCGCCACATTCGCGCTTCAATAATTATCAAGGTTGGCCCGCGACTTTGTCCATTTTTTTAATTGTGGCCCACTGTGTATTTGAGTTTGACACCACTGTACCTCATAATTATGAGTCACTAAGGGCCGATACCATATGCTGCAGAGACATTAATAAGAATAGGTCCCCTGGCTGCCGCTGTGATCTCTGCCCTCCACCCTCCTCTCTCTTCCCTCCTCAGCAATCCAGAACTTTAAAAAGCAACTCCCCCTGCCACCGACATCTTCAGGGTCCTTACTTAATGACAGAACCAAGATCTGAGGGGAGAATACAGCTCCCCTGTGCCTTCATCCTGCACTGTGCCTGACCCAGTGAGGGAGGAGTGAAGTAACTTTGCGAAGATTTAAGCAGGATGTTCAGTGGCCACTGAGCTTTAGTGTCACAGAGTGTCAGCAGGTTGCAACAGAGATACAGAGAGACTAGATTAGTCACAGAGAGGCATAGAAGTGTATGTCCTTTGGCCACATCCCACACTGATGGCTGCTTCATTGTGAACTACTGTATGTCCTGCAAACCGTATGATTAATGCCATACAGTTCCAGGCACATTTAAAGGATTTGAGAGGCACCCAAGTGTCACGTCAGACCATTCAAAACCATTTATATTAGCGTGGTTTGTGTCCTAGACTATCTGCAAGGGTACCTGACCACACCACCAGTCACAGACGTCGACATCTTGCATTGGCCAGGGAGCATTGACACTGGATGAGGGATCAGTGAGTCGATTCACTCTGAGAAGAAATGATGGCACTGTCCTGAACCAGTTTTTTGTGTTTCCACATTATAGGAGCCATAACTTGTAACAAGTAATTTGTGCCTCAACTTTATTGTTTATTACAACACATACTGTACAATGTATTCAAGAATTTCACAGCAGATATTATTTTGCATTTGTTATTACCCACAATTCCTTGCATTAATAATATAAAGTCCTTTACATAAATCTTTTCCAGAACGGGAAACACGATGAAGCCTGGATGGTGCTAAAACAAGTCCACGATACCAACATGCGGGCCAAGGGTCATCCAGAAAGGGTTTCTCTGTAAGTAGTAATGTTGAAGAATCCTCTTCCTTCTAACAAGAAATGCTGATGATTTTGCGTGTCATGACTTTTAGTGGCACACTCATGAGGTTGAAGTGTCCCAATGAGAGACCAAGGAAATAAAGACACTTACAATATAGAAGATACCAAAATAATTATAATTAGTTTATGCCAGAATGATGCTAGTCCTATTCCACGATTTTGAAGGAAACAATTAATAAGTTACGATAGACTGTAGCCAATTTGTTAGTTTTCAACAACATATAGAGAAGTCACAATGTCTCCCTATTTCAAATTGGTACTGTGTAACTGACAAATAGTGCCAGCTATAATGGCACTAGTATGGCTAACATCTCCTAAGTGTCCCTTGTTGCCAAGATTCCACTGTACTTTTGACCATAATAAATCTGTCTCTCTTTGCTTTTGATATGGACTGCACTGGACGCCACTATTGTTAATAATTTCAGGTTTATAACACAGATATAGCTAAGTGAATATATGTGTTTATTTAGTGAATGGCTATTAGAATCCATTCTTGTCAGCCATATATTTCTTGTTATCATGATGATTTCTCTACGTAACATTCTTAAATTTGCAATTTCTTTAGTCATTTCCTTTTAGTCATAGAAAGCTAAAGAACATAATGGGGGAGATTTATCAAAGGGTGTAAAATTTAGACTGGTGCAAACTGGCCACAGCAACCAATCACAGCTCAGCTTCCAGCTCTGGTGAAAGGAAGAGAAACTGTGATTGGTTGCTGTGGCCAGTTTGCACCAGTCTAAATTTTACACCCTTTGATAAATCTCCCCCACTGAGTTTTTCTAGTTAGTCAATAAATGTATCACACCTAAAATAGTTTGTCCTTTTAAAACACAAGTATTTACCATCACTTGGACTTTAAAATACCCCAAAGTACCGAACACAGATGGTTCTTAAAAACCTTCTAAGAAACTGGCACAATTGAACATGACATCATCTTTCTATTCATATGCAAAAAGGAAAACCTTATTTCAAATTGATCAGGAAGCCAACTCGGCACATCTATAACTCTTCACAGAAAATTTGCTACAGATTATCTGAACGTCTGCAGAATCACTTCAGCACCTACAGCAAGAAAGAATTGCCCAATGTCCCAGGAGAAGCAAGCACCAACTTGTTCGCTCTCATTCAGTGCTACCCCCTGTCCCCGCTCACTGCACTCCCCTGTGTCCCCTGCTCACTGCACTTTGCTATTACACGCACAGACAGCGAGTGGGGAGCAGCAGGAGAGGCTGCCTGAATGATCCTCAGATTATTGAAGTCAGTGTAAGTCTGGTGCTGCCGCTCCAGTTACACAGATCGACATGCATCAGACCGTTGCTGCACAAATTGTAATCTTTCAAATTGTTGAAAGACCACAATCAGCCAACATCGTGTATGTTGGCTTATCGTGGCCTTACAACCAGTGATGAGCGAGTACTAAAATGCTCGGGTGCTCGTTACTCGAGATGAATGTCTCCCCATACTCAAGTGCTCGTTCGAGTAATGAACCCCATTGAAGTCAATGGGAAACTCAAGCATTTTTGCAGGGGACCCAAGTTCGGTAGAGGGAAGGTCGTGTGAAAACCTGTCAACCTCAGAAAATGAGGGAAACACAACGGAAATGCATAGGAAACAGCAGGGGCAGCATGTATGGATGCCTCTGAGGCTGCCTAATGGCACCATTATGCCAAATTCTGGGCAACAGCCTGGTAAAACAGAGGTAGGCATATGAACCACCCAAAAACTCAGCCTGACACAGCATGGCAATGAGAACACAGGGAACCATTAAAACAGATGAAGCATATGATGAACCGCCCAAAAACTTTGCCTGACACAGCAGACTGTGAATACACAGAGAACCATTAAAAACAGAGGTAGCATATGAACCACCCCAAAATTAAGCCTGACACAGCATGAGTGACCAAGGTAGAAGCGGGTAGCCTGTGAGCCTCCTAAAATCGGCACAGACACAGCATGGGCAGTGAGCACAAAGAGGGGGCTGGGATTTATAGTGGACACGAACCTAGGTGC
>NW_027208728.1:0-47877 GCF_027789765.1 Dendropsophus ebraccatus
GGGGAAGGGTACTGGATACTTTATTATAGCATAATGAAGATATTACATTCACTTTAATCAAAGAAAGAATTGGGTACTGAGTCTTTGAAGATATGTTCTCACCTGGTACTTATATTCGTTGGCATCACAGAGTCACTGCGCATTCTTTAGGTCCGTTGTACTTGGATTTGCTTAATCGTCAGAGTCACATGAGAGGGGGGGTGTGTCTGAAGGTGGGGGGTTTTCTCGGTATGAGGTCCATGGTAGCCATTTTGTATAGAATGATTTGTTACCAGCTTTCCTATCGTCTGATACCAGTTCCTCCATTCTGTGATAGCTGTCTACCTCCTCTACCCACTTCAAAATTGAAGGAGCAGTGGGGGTCTTCCAGAGTCTCGCTATAATAGCTTTTGCAGCTACTAACATGAAGCCCGTCAGAGAGTACTTGCATAGATATAGGGGAACGGGTATCATTAACAGCAAAGCCTGTTCTGGCGTGTTTTTGATTGGAGTGTCAGTTATTTTGTTGATGATGTCCAATATTTTGTCCCAAAAAGGCCTTATTTTGGGGCAACTCCACCAGATGTGCAGCATGTTTCCCTTTTCCCCGCCACATCTCCAACAATTGTCTTTATGATCAGGATAGAAAGTTTTTAGCTTAGTTGGTACTAAGTACCATCTTGTTAGTACTTTATAATTCCTTTCTTGAATATTGCAAGATAAGGAGGTTTTGTGTGTCATGTAGAGCGCTTTATTAACCTCATCTTCTGAGAACTTGACGTTTAAGTCCCTTTCCCATTTCTCAAAGTACTCAGGACGTGCGTCATCTATGTTGTCTAGGAAAATCGTGTAGATTTTGGATATAATTTTGTGAGTGTGGTTTGATGAGGAACAGAGCTGCTCAAATGGTAGGAGTTTTCTGGATAGTTGTAGATTTGAGTTTTGTCTGTTTATGAAGTCAGACAGTTGATGGTATTGTTTGTTATCGTTTATGTATGAAGCTATATCTCTATTGGAATCGTATGGCATTTTATCAAATGGTAAGATGTCTCCATCTTTCATGATGTTACTAAACGTGACCCCTTGGTCTGTGGGTATGCCCATGAAAGAGTCAGAGTGAAGGGCTGGGGTGAATCTATAATTTTTTCCTAGGGGTATTAAAGGTCCATCCGATTTAAAAAGGCCTGCAAGGTCCTGGGAGCGAGATTTGGCGAGTAGTAAGATAGAGGAGCTAACCGGGGAATGTATGAGTGAAGTAACGTCTTTTAGGATTTCCTTTGGGGTCCATAGAATGGCTGTCGGGTCAAAGTTTGTGGCTGCAGCTTCCAGGTTAATCCACACTTTCTTGTGTCTTAAGTGGAAGGCTTCTACTACTCTCCCTAAGATGGAGGCGTGATAGTAGTGTATTATGTGTGGTAGTGCTAATCCACCATCTGTTTTAGATTTAGTGAGAATACTGTTTTTTAGGCGGGCCGGTTTATTGGACCAGATGAATTTGCCTATGAGTGAGTTTATCCTGGTCAGGTAGTTTTGTTGTAGTGTTGCCGGGACAGTTTGGAAGAGATATAAAATCCTCGGTAGGATATTCATTTTTATTATATTGATTCTGCCTGACCATGAGAAACTCTTCTGATCCCATTTATGTAAGTCTTCTTTAATAGATTTTATAAGGGGGCTGAAATTTTTTTCTATGATATCTTTATTAGAGATAGTTATGAGTGTGCCTAGATAGTTTAGGGCATTGTTACTCCAATTAAACTGGAAGTTGTTTTTAAGATCTGTCAATTCTTTCTCAGAGAAATTGAGTCCCCACGCCTCACATTTTGTTATGTTTAATTTATAATTACTGAAGTAAGCAAATTCTTTTATTGTGGCCATTAGTGATGGAAGAGATATATGTGGCTTTGTTATGAAGAGCAGGAGGTCGTCTGCATAAGCAGAACATAAGTGCTCTTTGGTTCCTACTGTAACACCGGTTATGTCGGGGTTATTTCTGATATCCGTCAGAAGGTGCTCCATACAAAGTACATATATCAGCGGGGATAGTGGGCATCCCTGTCTGGTTCCATTCCTAATGTCCAGTTTGCTAGAAGTAATGCCATTAATTTTGATCCTGGCACTGGGGAGTGTATAAAGGGACATAATTTTGGAGAGAATATTTGGTCCTAGGCCGATCTGAGATAGCGTCGCCTCTATAAATCTCCAGTCCACCCGATCAAAAGCCTTCTCGGCATCGAGAGAAAGGAGAAGAGATTTCTTTTTGGAGTTATGTATATAGCTCGCGATGGTGAAGGCTCGAAGTGTATTATCTTTCGCTTCCCTGGATGGGACGAAGCCTACTTGATCTAGGTGGACCAGAGATTCGAGAAGAGGCGCCAGTCTTTTAGCTATGGTTTTGGCAAATATTTTAGTATCGATGTTGAGTAATGAGATCGGCCTGTAGTTAGAACAAATGTTGTGATCTTTACCTTCCTTCGGTATTACTGCTATAAAGGCCTCCAAAAAAGCGGCGGGGGGTGGATTTTGTTCTGATATAAAGTTAAAGGACTTCAATAATAGGGGGGTAATGATGTCTGAGTAATGTTTATAGAATTTAGTGGTGTACCCGTCTGGGCCTGGGCTTTTTCCATTTGGTAAGTCCTTTATGGTGTTTTTAAGTTCATCAATGGTGAAATTTTCTTCTAAATTATTTTTAATATCTTCATTTATCATGGGTAGTTTGGTTTTTTCTATATATTGTTTTAGGTTAAGTGGGGCATGTAGGGATGGGTCAGGATTATTAGGGACTGGTAATTGATATAGGCCCGTATAGTAGCTTTTGAAGGTGTCTGCTATTATCTCTGAATTATAGGACAGCGATCCGTTTGTGGTTCTGATGGAGGGGATTGTAAGGGAGGTTTTTTTGTTTTTCAAGGCATTGGCGAGTAATTTACTTGGCTTGTTGCCCCAGGTATAGAAGGTTTTACCACATATTTGTACCGTTTTCTGGTACTGTTTGAAGAGGAGATCTTTGAGTTTGGATCTGGTGGCAGAGAGCTCAAGTAATGTACTGTCCAATAAGGTTCTTTTATGAGAGGTTTCTAGGGTGTGTATTTTTCCAGTGAGCAAGTCTATTTGTTTGGTTCTCTCTCTTTTGACTCTGGCTCCCTGGGAAATCAGGGTCCCTCTCATAGTGGCTTTAAATGCTTCCCATATAATTGTGGGAGCGGTGGGATCTTTCTCATGTACTTCAAGGAAAAGGTCTGCTGTTTCTTTTATAGCAGCGACACATATCGGATCATCTAATAGTGATTCGTTTAGTTTCCAATTGAATGACCGGGGGGCAGTTGGTGTGAGGCTGAATGTTGAAAAGACAGGGGCATGATCAGTTAGAATAATGTTACCAATACTGGAGTGTCTGAGGGAGCTCAGCATGCCATGCGAAGAGAGGATCAGATCAATTCTGCTATGCCATTGATTTTCTATGGGAATTGCAGAAATGACTTCTAAGCCTCAAAATAATGACTTTTTTTCCTAAGGTGGTAGGAATGAAACTCAGTGCGGGCTGGATGGGGTCCCCCCTGGGCACCGCAGACCTAAGCTTGTTTAACTCCTACCTCTTAAAGGGACCGAGAAAAAATGTTCTTTTCTGCACTCCAATGTAAGTCAATGGGGCGATTTTTTGGCTATGTGCTAGAAATGAAATGCAGTGCGGATTGGATGACAGGCACCCTAGGCACCCAGGATCGGCTTTAGTTTCACGTGTATCTCTTAAGCCGGCAGAGAAAACCCACCTGATATGCGCTCCACACAATTGAATAGAGACGCCGTTGATTTTCTATGGGAATTGCAGAAATGACTTCTAAGCCTCAAAATAATGACTTTTTTTCCTAAGGTGGTAGGAATGAAACTCAGTGCGGGCTGGATGGGGTCCCCCCTGGGCACCGCAGACCTAAGCTTGTTTAACTCCTACCTCTTAAAGGGACCGAGAAAAAATGACCTTTTCTGCACTCCAATGTAAGTCAATGGGGCGATTTTTTGGCTATGTGCTAGAAATGAAATGCAGTGCGGATTGGATGACAGGCACCCTAGGCACACAGGATCGGCTTTAGTTTCACGTGTATCTCTTAAGCCGGCAGAGAAAACCCACCTGATATGCGCTCCACACAATTGAATAGAGACGCCGTTGATTTTCTATGGGAATTGCAGAAATGACTTCTAAGCCTCAAAATAATGACTTTTTTTCCTAAGGTGGTAGGAATGAAACTCAGTGCGGGCTGGATGGGGTCCCCCCTGGGCACCGCAGACCTAAGCTTGTTTAACTCCTACCTCTTAAAGGGACCGAGAAAAAATGACCTTTTCTGCACTCCAATGTAAGTCAATGGGGCGATTTTTTGGCTATGTGCTAGAAATGAAATGCAGTGCGGATTGGATGACAGGCACCCTAGGCACCCAGGATCAGCTTTAGTTTCACGTGTATCTCTTAAGCCGGCAGAGAAAACCCACCTAATATGCGCTCCACACAATTGAATAGAGACGCCATTGATTTTCTATGGGAATTGCAGAAATGACTTCTAAGCCTCAAAATAATGACTTTTTTTCCTAAGGTGGTAGGAATGAAACTCAGTGCGGGCTGGATGGGGTCCCCCCTGGGCACCGCAGACCTAAGCTTGTTTAACTCCTACCTCTTAAAGGGACCGAGAAAAAACTGTTCTTTTCTGCACTCCAATGTAAGTCAATGGGGCGATTTTTTGGCTATGTGCTAGAAATGAAATGCAGTGCGGATTGGATGACAGGCACCCTAGGCACCCAGGATCGACTTTAGTTTCACGTGTATCTCTTAAGCCGGCAGAGAAAACCCACCTGATATGCGCTCCACACAATTGAATAGAGACGCCGTTGATTTTCTATGGGAATTGCAGAAATGACTTCTAAGCCTCAAAATAATGACTTTTTTTCCTAAGGTGGTAGGAATGAAACTCAGTGCGGGCTGGATGGGGTCCCCCCTGGGCACCGCAGACCTAAGCTTGTTTAACTCCTACCTCTTAAAGGGACCGAGAAAAAATGACCTTTTCTGCACTCCAATGTAAGTCAATGGGGCGATTTTTTGGCTATGTGCTAGAAATGAAATGCAGTGCGGATTGGATGACAGGCACCCTAGGCACCCAGGATCGGCTTTAGTTTCACGTGTATCTCTTAAGCCGGCAGAGAAAACCCACCTGATATGCGCTCCACACAATTGAATAGAGACGCCGTTGATTTTCTATGGGAATTGCAGAAATGACTTCTAAGCCTCAAAATAATGACTTTTTTTCCTAAGGTGGTAGGAATGAAACTCAGTGCGGGCTGGATGGGGTCCCCCCTGGGCACCGCAGACCTAAGCTTGTTTAACTCCTACCTCTTAAAGGGACCGAGAAAAAATGACCTTTTCTGCACTCCAATGTAAGTCAATGGGGCGATTTTTTGGCTATGTGCTAGAAATGAAATGCAGTGCGGATTGGATGACAGGCACCCTAGGCACCCAGGATCAGCTTTAGTTTCACGTGTATCTCTTAAGCCGGCAGAGAAAACCCACCTAATATGCGCTCCACACAATTGAATAGAGACGCCATTGATTTTCTATGGGAATTGCAGAAATGACTTCTAAGCCTCAAAATAATGACTTTTTTTCCTAAGGTGGTAGGAATGAAACTCAGTGCGGGCTGGATGGGGTCCCCCCTGGGCACCGCAGACCTAAGCTTGTTTAACTCCTACCTCTTAAAGGGACCGAGAAAAAATGTTCTTTTCTGCACTCCAATGTAAGTCAATGGGGCGATTTTTTGGCTATGTGCTAGAAATGAAATGCAGTGCGGATTGGATGACAGGCACCCTAGGCACCCAGGATCGGCTTTAGTTTCACGTGTATCTCTTAAGCCGGCAGAGAAAACCCACCTGATATGCGCTCCACACAATTGAATAGAGACGCCGTTGATTTTCTATGGGAATTGCAGAAATGACTTCTAAGCCTCAAAATAATGACTTTTTTTCCTAAGGTGGTAGGAATGAAACTCAGTGCGGGCTGGATGGGGTCCCCCCTGGGCACCGCAGACCTAAGCTTGTTTAACTCCTACCTCTTAAAGGGACCGAGAAAAAATGACCTTTTCTGCACTCCAATGTAAGTCAATGGGGCGATTTTTTGGCTATGTGCTAGAAATGAAATGCAGTGCGGATTGGATGACAGGCACCCTAGGCACCCAGGATCAGCTTTAGTTTCACGTGTATCTCTTAAGCCGGCAGAGAAAACCCACCTAATATGCGCTCCACACAATTGAATAGAGACGCCATTGATTTTCTATGGGAATTGCAGAAATGACTTCTAAGCCTCAAAATAATGACTTTTTTTCCTAAGGTGGTAGGAATGAAACTCAGTGCGGGCTGGATGGGGTCCCCCCTGGGCACCGCAGACCTAAGCTTGTTTAACTCCTACCTCTTAAAGGGACCGAGAAAAAATGACCTTTTCTGCACTCCAATGTAAGTCAATGGGGTGATTTTTTGGCTATGTGCTAGAAATGAAATGCAGTGCGGATTGGATGACAGGCACCCTAGGCACCCAGGATCGGCTTTAGTTTCACGTGTATCTCTTAAGCCGGCAGAGAAAACCCACCTGATATGCGCTCCACACAATTGAATAGAGACGCCGTTGATTTTCTATGGGAATTGCAGAAATGACTTCTAAGCCTCAAAATAATGACTTTTTTTTCCTAAGGTGGTAGGAATGAAACTCAGTGCGGGCTGGATGGGGTCCCCCCTGGGCACCGCAGACCTAAGCTTGTTTAACTCCTACCTCTTAAAGGGACCGAGAAAAAATGACCTTTTCTGCACTCCAATGTAAGTCAATGGGGCGATTTTTTGGCTATGTGCTAGAAATGAAATGCAGTGCGGATTGGATGACAGGCACCCTAGGCACCCAGGATCAGCTTTAGTTTCACGTGTATCTCTTAAGCCGGCAGAGAAAACCCACCTAATATGCGCTCCTCACAATTGAATAGAGACGCCATTGATTTTCTATGGGAATTGCAGAAATGACTTCTAAGCCTCAAAATAATGACTTTTTTTCCTAAGGTGGTAGGAATGAAACTCAGTGCGGGCTGGATGGGGTCCCCCCTGGGCACCGCAGACCTAAGCTTGTTTAACTCCTACCTCTTAAAGGGACCGAGAAAAAATGTTCTTTTCTGCACTCCAATGTAAGTCAATGGGGCGATTTTTTGGCTATGTGCTAGAAATGAAATGCAGTGCGGATTGGATGACAGGCACCCTAGGCACCCAGGATCGGCTTTAGTTTCACGTGTATCTCTTAAGCCGGCAGAGAAAACCCACCTGATATGCGCTCCACACAATTGAATAGAGACGCCGTTGATTTTCTATGGGAATTGCAGAAATGACTTCTAAGCCTCAAAATAATGACTTTTTTTCCTAAGGTGGTAGGAATGAAACTCAGTGCGGGCTGGATGGGGTCCCCCCTGGGCACCGCAGACCTAAGCTTGTTTAACTCCTACCTCTTAAAGGGACCGAGAAAAAATGACCTTTTCTGCACTCCAATGTAAGTCAATGGGGCGATTTTTTGGCTATGTGCTAGAAATGAAATGCAGTGCGGATTGGATGACAGGCACCCTAGGCACCCAGGATCGGCTTTAGTTTCACGTGTATCTCTTAAGCCGGCAGAGAAAACCCACCTGATATGCGCTCCACACAATTGAATAGAGACGCCGTTGATTTTCTAACTAATTTAAATTTTATTAAAGGAAAAATTTTTTAACATTTTGTTCAATAAAAGACAAAATAGCAAAAGCATCCAGAATAAATGTTAATAAACAGAAAGCGAGGCAGTAAAATCTTTATGGATTCTGAATCAGGAACATATTATGTATATAAAACAACAAGGAAGAAGTAAGAAAAAAGAAAAAGGAAAAAGAAAAGGAGAAGGGGAGAGGGAATTGTATAGGTGTATGGAATACGTGTTCTCATTAATAGTAAGTTCACCTAAGGTATACACTAAAACTGAGCATGAAGGAGTATGAAAAGAAGACAGGAAATAAGGGGGGGGGGAGGGTGCAGCTGCTGTTAATACAGGTAGCATATACCTTGAGGCTAAAAGAATCCATACTCATCAAATTTTATCTATATTATAACTATTAGTGGATCATATTTCCTTACCTAAAGGTTGCTCGTTGGCGCCACAGAGTCAAATCCCCAGTTCAGGAACTCGGGAATATACACCCTAAATTGACTTCTAGTGTATATAGGAGTGTGAGTGAAATGTTACAACACGTTTAAAGTGACAATACTTCTTTAGTTGTTAAGAGAGATAGATTGTTGTAAGAATGGGGTAGATGTTGTGTTCAAGCCAAAGTTTCTTTCTCTATTTGTGACCCAGGGTAGCCACCGTGCATAAAATATTGTATTAGTATTTGCTTCCTCTGAGACCAATTCCTCCAGCCTGCGATATTTATCCACTTCATCTGCCCATTCAGTTATGGAGGGGATGTGCGTGTTTTTCCAATTTCTCGCTATTACGGCTTTTGCTGCTGTGAGCAGTAAGCCCAACAAAGAAGATTTGCAGAGGTGTCGTGGGATCGGTACCATTAGAAGCAAAGCTTGTTGAGGGGTGTTGCCCACATGAATGTCGGATATCTGATTAATTATTTTTATTACCTCCCCCCAAAATGATTGAAGCAACGGACAGCTCCACCAAGTATGTAGCATTGTCCCTCTATCTCTTCCACATCTCCAGCAAGTATCATTCCGATTAGGATATAAAGATTTCAGTTTGGTGGGAACCATGTACCACCTGGCTAAAACCTTATAATTTTTCTCCTGTAAATTACAGGAGATCGAGATTTTGTGTGTTAGATGAAACGCCTTTCTGATATCTTCCTCAGAAAAGGAAACATTTAGTTCTCTTTCCCAACTTTTAATGAAATCTGGGAGTGCGTCATCTGAGTTCGATAGAAGCATATTATATATTACTGATATTGCATTTGGAGTGGGCGAGTTAGTGGTACAAAGCCTTTCAAACGGCAGAAGCTTTCTAGTAAGATTAAGGTTATTCTTCTGTCTTTCTACAAAATCATTCAATTGTTGGTATTGTTTTAATGTGACGGCTTCGTTTTCCGAAGTTCTATTCTCTTTATATGGCAGCTCTTCAAGTGGTTTGGTCCCTTCCGTATTCATTATTGAATAAAAAGTGACTCCCTCATTAGTGGGAATACCTAAAAACCTGTCTGCGTGTAATGCTGCTATGAATCTCTGGTTGTTTCCTAGCGGGATTAGAGGACCATCTGGACGGAACAGATTTTGAAAAACCTGAGGATGTGATTTGACTAGGGCAGCAATTGAGGCACTAATAGGTGATTGTGGTAGGGAGATTATATCTTTCAGAATATTTCTGGGGGTCCATAATATCGCAGCAGTATCGAAGTTCGTTATAGAGGATTCTATGTGTATCCAGAGTTTCTTGTCCCTTTGTTGGAAGCATTCAAGGATTCTATTGAGAATAGCCGCTTGATAATAATATTTGCAGCTTGGGAGGGCGAGACCACCGTCTGTTTTGGGTTTAATGAGAGTTTTGGTGTTTAAACGGGCGGGTTTGTTAGACCATATAAACTTAGTCAGAATGGAGTTCATCCTGGTTAGGAAAGTGTGGGAGAGAACAGCTGGTACCGCTTGAAATAGGTAAAGGAGTCTCGGTAGAACGTTCATTTTAATGATATTAATCTTTCCCAACCAGGAGAACTCCCTCATTCCCCATTTCTGAAGATCTTCTCTAATGGTTTTCAATATGGGCCGGAAATTCTTATCTATAATATTTTTCTGCGTTATAGCTATGTGTGTGCCTAAATAGTTAATTGAGGTGGTACTCCATTTGAAAGGGAAATTTGATTGTAAGGTTCCCATATCTTTGTCAGAGATATTTATACAAAGGGCTTCGCATTTATTCATATTTAATTTGTAGTTGCTAAAATAGGAATATTCCCTGATTGTAGCTAATAGGGAAGGAAGGGAGATATGAGGATTGGATAAAAAGAGTAAAAGATCATCCGCATATGCGGAACAGAGGTGATGTTTCCCACCCACTTGCATGCCTGTAATGTCTGGGTTGTTTCTTATAGCTGTGAGCAAATGCTCCATACATAGGACATACAATAGAGGTGACAGTGGGCAACCTTGTCTCGTTCCATTCCCTATGGTTACTTTCTCAGAGATAGTCCCATTGATTTTAATTTTAGCATATGGTGCTTTGTATAACGCCTTGATTTTTGATATGATGTTTGGTCCCAATCCAATCTGAACTAGAGTGGCTTCCATGAACCTCCAATCAATCCGGTCGAATGCCTTTTCTGCGTCAAGGGCCAAAAATATCATTTGCTTCTTGGCATTGTGGGCAAAGTTGGCAAGGGCGAAAGCTCTTAAGGTGTTATCATTAGCCTTCCTGTTTGGTATAAAGCCCACTTGATCCGGATTGATTAGAGGCTCAAGAAGCGGGGAGAGTCTATTTGCTATAGCTTTAGAGTATATTTTGGTGTCAATGTTTAATAAGGAAATGGGCCTATAATTGCTGCACAGATTGTGGTCTCTTCCCTCCTTCGGAATCACCGTTATAAATGCCTCCAAGAAGGATGGGGGGAAAGTGTGTAGTTCTGAAATTGAATTGAAGGAGTCTACTAAATGTGGGGTAATCTCTTCTGCAAATTGCTTGAAAAATTTTGTAGTAAAGCCATCAGGGCCTGGGCTCTTTCCTGTGGGGAGGTTTTTGATGATATTTTTAATTTCCTCAGTCGTGAATTTATCTTCTAAATGGGTTCTTGTTTCAATGGTGATGGTAGGGAGTTTAGTTTTATTCATATATTGTTCTAATGAGATGGGAGAGGAGGGGGGAGGATTATTTTTATCGGGGGGTGGCAATTGATACAGATTGTTGTAATAGTTCTTAAAAGTCTCCGCAATGGTGTGTGTGTTATATGAGAGAGTTCCCTGTGGTGTTCTGATGGAGGGGATTATCATGGATGTCTTTTTGTTTTTCAGGGCATTAGCGAGAAGTCTGCTGGGCCTATTGCCCCATATATAAAAGTTCTTTCCACAGATTTGTAGTACTTTTTTATATTTATTATGTAAAATGTCTTTAACTTTACATCTTGTGGCATTAAGCTCCAGCAGAGTTTCTTCTAGTAAAGATTTTTTGTGTGTCGTCTCTAATTCGTGGATTTTAGTGAACAGGTTAGATAACTGTTTTGCATTATCCCTCTTGATTCTGGTTCCGTGGGAGATTAGTGTGCCCCTGACCGTGGCCTTTAGTGCTTCCCATTTAATGGTTGCTGCTGTGGGGTCGTTTTCGTGTGTGATTTTAAAAGTCTCCAATGTGTCTTTGATTGAAGCAGAGCACGATATATCATCTAAAAGAGACTCATTTAATCTCCATGAAAATGATTGTTTACTTTTCGGTAAGAGTGTGAAGGAGGAGTATACTGGGGCGTGATCAGTAAGAATTATATTCCCTATATATGAGTCTCTGAGAAGACTCAGGGCAGCATGAGAGGAGAGAATGAAATCTATTCTGCTATACGAATTTGTAGGAGCAGAGAAGTGTGAGTAATCCTTGGTTGTAGGATTGATGATTCTCCAAGTATCATACAGCTTGAGTTCTCTCAGAGTTTTGTGTAAAAGTCTTATTTTTTTGAACGCTAGTTTAGTTTTCCCAGACGATGTGTCTAAAAATGGATTTAGAGGAGTATTAAAATCCCCTCCTATTATAATGTGCCCTTTGGCGAAGGAATGCAGATCTTGTAAGGTGTTTATGAGGAATGTTATCTGGTCATGATTAGGGGCGTATATGTTTGCTAATGTAAGAGTTTCTTCTGCGATCGAACAGTTTAGAAAGATATATCTGCTTTCTGGATCTATTTTGGTATCTAATATTTTCACAGGGAGTGTTTTATGCATACCAATTGAAACCCCTTTCGTTTTTTTATCTGGGGAGGTAGCGTGAATCCATGATGAGTAGTATCTGTTTTTATCTAGGTTTGGCGTGTGATTTGTGTGGAAATGGGTTTCTTGTAAGAAGATTATTTTTGCTTTTTGTTTATGAAGTGAATATAGAATGTTTGAGCGCTTTTCTGGCACGTTAAAGCCATTGACATTTAACGTGCAGAAAACTATGTCTGTCATTTTGTGTGTGTGTATATTGTACTCACTGAATTAGATGAGATCTGCTTGATATCCGGTCGATTATCTCTTTGTTTTGGGGAGTTGACTCTGCGCCGTCAAGTAGTACTGTGTTGCAGCTGCACTGAGGAGGAAGGAAAAGATATAGGGTTAGAGGTGTAAAATTAGAAAGAGCAAGAAGAGGTTCAACAAAATCTTAAACTAACAACAAAAAGAGAAAAAAAAAAGCGTAAACTAAACGCGGGGAATTATTTGTGACAAAATGTCACTAGGTCTTGATAAACAAGACAAACTATTGGGTCGGTGAGTTGGAGCGCTGGTGGGTCTAAATAAAATTGCGAGTGTGTGTCCAGGCCTATATGACACGAGATGATAAATTTTGGGGGAGTAACTAGTTACAACCGGCCATTATGTCTAAATACTCGACAAATTAACTAGATTAAACTACTTAATAGTATTGCTACTCAAGGGAAAAAAAAAACATTTAATTCACAGAAAACATAGCACAGACAACTTATTCAGAAGACGGCTCCTCTTCATGATCTTCAACGCGATCTTGTCTTTTCGTTCCTTGATGTTTTCTTCTCCCTCTCTCTTGGTGGTAAGGGCGGTAGGTCCGGTCTCCTGATGTCATCTGCGTCTTCAGGTCTCTGTCTTGAAGTATAGCTGGGAGGAGGCAGAATCATGGTCTCATGTAGATCGCACCACTCAGGGAGATATAAATTCTGGAGATTTAGCGCTTTCAGGAAGTCAGGTAAATCCTTGGGTTCTCTCAAAAGAAACGTGTTTCCCTCATACCTTACAGACAATGAGAATGGGAACCCCCACTTGTACTGAATGTTGAGCTCTTGTAATTTTTGTGTGAGGGGTCTGAGAGTGGCTCTCTGTCTCAGGGTTAGCAATGACAAATCCGTAAAGAGTTGGATTCTGGCTCCATTAAAATCAATATTATGGATTTCTCTAGCTCTCCTCATAATGTCTTCCTTCAGCACGAAGTAGTGGACTCTGCATATAACATCTCTAGGTCGCCTCGAATCCTTCCCCTTTGGTTTTAGAGCTCTATGCACTCTATCAAGCTCAATATGGGTATCAAGAGGTCTCCCTAGGATCTTATTAAACAGTGAGGTTACAGCATCATATAAATCCGCCGTTCTGACTTCTTCCGGTAAACCTCTAATTCTTACATTGTTGCGACGGCTCCTATTTTCCACATCGTCAAGCCTGAGAGTTAGCATCTTTTGGGAAATTTTTAAAGATTCTGTGACATATGACAATTCTTTTAATTCATCGTCATGTTTCAATTGGGCTTTCTCAAGACCCACGGTTTTCTTTTCCAGGGTCTTAACTTTGTCGTGTACTACACCTAAATCCCTTTGCCACGACGCTTTGAGTTCTTTCCCTAGGTTGCTCAGATCTTGTTTTGAGGGAATTAGTGATAATAGAGCTTGTAACTCAGGGTGCCCCTGCAATGCCTTTAAAGCATTTTCCGAAGCTGCTGTTTGCATAGGCATACTTGGTGAGGGGTTATGTATCACTGAGTCTGCAGAAGACACAGAGGACTCGTCAGAGGAAGATAGACCCTGAGCATAAAAAGATTTATTCAAATTCAATTTATACGGCGTCTTCATAAGCTTCCTCTTAATTGGGGGAGTAATTTCCTCGTCTGATTCATTCGGGGTTAAATATCCTTCCGAAACATCAGAATCCTGCGAACTTCTTTTACATTGCGCAGGTTTGTGTGCGAGGTTGGAATCATGCCCCCTATTACTGTTAGCATCCTCATTTTGGGTCAGATCCATTCTATCAGCCTCCTCTTGGTTACTCAAATCAGTTGGCATATCTGATAGAGCAGGAGACTCTGTAGCAGATGTCGTGACCTTATATGGCTCTTTCCTGTGTGCCTCCTCAAATATGGCCGATCTTGCTACTTTCAATGCAGCTGACATCTCATTTGTTTCATTAACCCCTTCTAGGCATTTAATCAAGTTTGGGGGCTGCCTGATCATCTGAGGATCCCATTTTAGTGACATATAGCCCTTTTTGGGGATTGTACCAGTGTCACTTTTAATTATTTGTGCAGCCTTTTCCCCTGCCCCATCCAAGATGGCCGCCGTCCCTGCACTCAATGTGGCCTCAGCTGGCCGGTTATCGGGACTTGTATGTGTTAGCTCTGCAGCTTCTGGGGTCTTACGGGGCACAGTGGGTTCCCTACTCACTGTTAGGAGCTCTCCTCTCATCGCCGGGGCCGCTGTCACTCTCCGCTCTGTCTCTTCTCCCCTGCACGGAGCTTCCAATATGGCCGCCGCAGCTGCATGCACGGAGCTGCGGCCGGTCTTCTCCGTCGGGTCTCCCTTCTGCCGCTCTGATGTTCTTGCGGCACTGCTCATCCTGTTCCCCGACGGCTCCTTTACTTGTGCCTTCTTGTCGGGCTTCATGCTGAATGCGATGCCGGCACTAGTACTCTCATTAGCTGAGGCCGCGGACGGAGCTCCGGTCAGACGCTGCTTCTCATCAGCGCTCCAAGCCCCGCCTCGCCGCCGTTGATTTTCTATGGGAATTGCAGAAATGACTTCTAAGCCTCAAAATAATGACTTTTTTTCCTAAGGTGGTAGGAATGAAACTCAGTGCGGGCTGGATGGGGTCCCCCCTGGGCACCGCAGACCTAAGCTTGTTTAACTCCTACCTCTTAAAGGGACCGAGAAAAAATGACCTTTTCTGCACTCCAATGTAAGTCAATGGGGCGATTTTTTGGCTATGTGCTAGAAATGAAATGCAGTGCGGATTGGATGACAGGCACCCTAGGCACCCAGGATCGGCTTTAGTTTCACGTGTATCTCTTAAGCCGGCAGAGAAAACCCACCTGATATGCGCTCCACACAATTGAATAGAGACGCCGTTGATTTTCTATGGGAATTGCAGAAATGACTTCTAAGCCTCAAAATAATAACTTTTTTTCCTAAGGTGGTAGGAATGAAACTCAGTGCGGGCTGGATGGGGTCCCCCCTGGGCACCGCAGACCTAAGCTTGTTTAACTCCTACCTCTTAAAGGGACCGAGAAAAAATGACCTTTTCTGCACTCCAATGTAAGTCAATGGGGCGATTTTTTGGCTATGTGCTAGAAATGAAATGCAGTGCGGATTGGATGACAGGCACCCTAGGCACCCAGGATCGGCTTTAGTTTCACGTGTATCTCTTAAGCCGGCAGAGAAAACCCACCTGATATGCGCTCCACACAATTGAATAGAGACGCCGTTGATTTTCTATGGGAATTGCAGAAATGACTTCTAAGCCTCAAAATAATGACTTTTTTTCCTAAGGTGGTAGGAATGAAACTCAGTGCGGGCTGGATGGGGTCCCCCCTGGGCACCGCAGACCTAAGCTTGTTTAACTCCTACCTCTTAAAGGGACCGAGAAAAAATGACCTTTTCTGCACTCCAATGTAAGTCAATGGGGCGATTTTTTGGCTATGTGCTAGAAATGAAATGCAGTGCGGATTGGATGACAGGCACCCTAGGCACCCAGGATCGGCTTTAGTTTCACGTGTATCTCTTAAGCCGGCAGAGAAAACCCACCTGATATGCGCTCCACACAATTGAATAGAGACGCCGTTGATTTTCTATGGGAATTGCAGAAATGACTTCTAAGCCTCAAAATAATGACTTTTTTTCCTAAGGTGGTAGGAATGAAACTCAGTGCGGGCTGGATGGGGTCCCCCCTGGGCACCGCAGACCTAAGCTTGTTTAACTCCTACCTCTTAAAGGGACCGAGAAAAAATGACCTTTTCTGCACTCCAATGTAAGTCAATGGGGCGATTTTTTGGCTATGTGCTAGAAATGAAATGCAGTGCGGATTGGATGACAGGCACCCTAGGCACCCAGGATCGGCTTTAGTTTCACGTGTATCTCTTAAGCCGGCAGAGAAAACCCACCTGATATGCGCTCCACACAATTGAATAGAGACGCCGTTGATTTTCTATGGGAATTGCAGAAATGACTTCTAAGCCTCAAAATAATGACTTTTTTTCCTAAGGTGGTAGGAATGAAACTCAGTGCGGGCTGGATGGGGTCCCCCCTGGGCACCGCAGACCTAAGCTTGTTTAACTCCTACCTCTTAAAGGGACCGAGAAAAAATGACCTTTTCTGCACTCCAATGTAAGTCAATGGGGCGATTTTTTGGCTATGTGCTAGAAATGAAATGCAGTGCGGATTGGATGACAGGCACCCTAGGCACCCAGGATCGGCTTTAGTTTCACGTGTATCTCTTAAGCCGGCAGAGAAAACCCACCTGATATGCGCTCCACACAATTGAATAGAGACGCCGTTGATTTTCTATGGGAATTGCAGAAATGACTTCTAAGCCTCAAAATAATGACTTTTTTTCCTAAGGTGGTAGGAATGAAACTCAGTGCGGGCTGGATGGGGTCCCCCCTGGGCACCGCAGACCTAAGCTTGTTTAACTCCTACCTCTTAAAGGGACCGAGAAAAAATGACCTTTTCTGCACTCCAATGTAAGTCAATGGGGCGATTTTTTGGCTATGTGCTAGAAATGAAATGCAGTGCGGATTGGATGACAGGCACCCTAGGCACCCAGGATCGGCTTTAGTTTCACGTGTATCTCTTAAGCCGGCAGAGAAAACCCACCTGATATGCGCTCCACACAATTGAATAGAGACGCCGTTGATTTTCTATGGGAATTGCAGAAATGACTTCTAAGCCTCAAAATAATGACTTTTTTTCCTAAGGTGGTAGGAATGAAACTCAGTGCGGGCTGGATGGGGTCCCCCCTGGGCACCGCAGACCTAAGCTTGTTTAACTCCTACCTCTTAAAGGGACCGATAAAAAATGACCTTTTCTGCACTCCAATGTAAGTCAATGGGGCGATTTTTTGGCTATGTGCTAGAAATGAAATGCAGTGCGGATTGGATGACAGGCACCCTAGGCACCCAGGATCGGCTTTAGTTTCACGTGTATCTCTTAAGCCGGCAGAGAAAACCCACCTGATATGCGCTCCACACAATTGAATAGAGACGCCGTTGATTTTCTATGGGAATTGCAGAAATGACTTCTAAGCCTCAAAATAATGACTTTTTTTCCTAAGGTGGTAGGAATGAAACTCAGTGCGGGCTGGATGGGGTCCCCCCTGGGCACCGCAGACCTAAGCTTGTTTAACTCCTACCTCTTAAAGGGACCGAGAAAAAATGACCTTTTCTGCACTCCAATGTAAGTCAATGGGGCGATTTTTTGGCTATGTGCTAGAAATGAAATGCAGTGCGGATTGGATGACAGGCACCCTAGGCACCCAGGATCGGCTTTAGTTTCACGTGTATCTCTTAAGCCGGCAGAGAAAACCCACCTGATATGCGCTCCACACAATTGAATAGAGACGCCGTTGATTTTCTATGGGAATTGCAGAAATGACTTCTAAGCCTCAAAATAATGACTTTTTTTCCTAAGGTGGTAGGAATGAAACTCAGTGCGGGCTGGATGGGGTCCCCCCTGGGCACCGCAGACCTAAGCTTGTTTAACTCCTACCTCTTAAAGGGACCGAGAAAAAATGACCTTTTCTGCACTCCAATGTAAGTCAATGGGGCGATTTTTTGGCTATGTGCTAGAAATGAAATGCAGTGCGGATTGGATGACAGGCACCCTAGGCACCCAGGATCGGCTTTAGTTTCACGTGTATCTCTTAAGCCGGCAGAGAAAACCCACCTGATATGCGCTCCACACAATTGAATAGAGACGCCGTTGATTTTCTATGGGAATTGCAGAAATGACTTCTAAGCCTCAAAATAATGACTTTTTTTCCTAAGGTGGTAGGAATGAAACTCAGTGCGGGCTGGATGGGGTCCCCCCTGGGCACCGCAGACCTAAGCTTGTTTAACTCCTACCTCTTAAAGGGACCGAGAAAAAATGACCTTTTCTGCACTCCAATGTAAGTCAATGGGGCGATTTTTTGGCTATGTGCTAGAAATGAAATGCAGTGCGGATTGGATGACAGGCACCCTAGGCACCCAGGATCGGCTTTAGTTTCACGTGTATCTCTTAAGCCGGCAGAGAAAACCCACCTGATATGCGCTCCACACAATTGAATAGAGACGCCGTTGATTTTCTATGGGAATTGCAGAAATGACTTCTAAGCCTCAAAATAATGACTTTTTTTCCTAAGGTGGTAGGAATGAAACTCAGTGAGGGCTGGATGGGGTCCCCCCTGGGCACCGCAGACCTAAGCTTGTTTAACTCCTACCTCTTAAAGGGACCGAGAAAAAATGACCTTTTCTGCACTCCAATGTAAGTCAATGGGGCGATTTTTTGGCTATGTGCTAGAAATGAAATGCAGTGCGGATTGGATGACAGGCACCCTAGGCACCCAGGATCAGCTTTAGTTTCACGTGTATCTCTTAAGCCGGCAGAGAAAACCCACCTAATATGCGCTCCACACAATTGAATAGAGACGCCATTGATTTTCTATGGGAATTGCAGAAATGACTTCTAAGCCTCAAAATAATGACTTTTTTTCCTAAGGTGGTAGGAATGAAACTCAGTGCGGGCTGGATGGGGTCCCCCCTGGGCACCGCAGACCTAAGCTTGTTTAACTCCTACCTCTTAAAGGGACCGAGAAAAAAATGTTCTTTTCTGCACTCCAATGTAAGTCAATGGGGCGATTTTTTGGCTATGTGCTAGAAATGAAATGCAGTGCGGATTGGATGACAGGCACCCTAGGCACCCAGGATCGACTTTAGTTTCACGTGTATCTCTTAAGCCGGCAGAGAAAACCCACCTGATATGCGCTCCACACAATTGAATAGAGACGCCGTTGATTTTCTATGGGAATTGCAGAAATGACTTCTAAGCCTCAAAATAATGACTTTTTTTCCTAAGGTGGTAGGAATGAAACTCAGTGCGGGCTGGATGGGGTCCCCCCTGGGCACCGCAGACCTAAGCTTGTTTAACTCCTACCTCTTAAAGGGACCGAGAAAAAATGACCTTTTCTGCACTCCAATGTAAGTCAATGGGGCGATTTTTTGGCTATGTGCTAGAAATGAAATGCAGTGCGGATTGGATGACAGGCACCCTAGGCACCCAGGATCGGCTTTAGTTTCACGTGTATCTCTTAAGCCGGCAGAGAAAACCCACCTGATATGCGCTCCACACAATTGAATAGAGACGCCGTTGATTTTCTATGGGAATTGCAGAAATGACTTCTAAGCCTCAAAATAATGACTTTTTTTCCTAAGGTGGTAGGAATGAAACTCAGTGCGGGCTGGATGGGGTCCCCCCTGGGCACCGCAGACCTAAGCTTGTTTAACTCCTACCTCTTAAAGGGACCGAGAAAAAATGACCTTTTCTGCACTCCAATGTAAGTCAATGGGGCGATTTTTTGGCTATGTGCTAGAAATGAAATGCAGTGCGGATTGGATGACAGGCACCCTAGGCACCCAGGATCAGCTTTAGTTTCACGTGTATCTCTTAAGCCGGCAGAGAAAACCCACCTAATATGCGCTCCACACAATTGAATAGAGACGCCATTGATTTTCTATGGGAATTGCAGAAATGACTTCTAAGCCTCAAAATAATGACTTTTTTTCCTAAGGTGGTAGGAATGAAACTCAGTGCGGGCTGGATGGGGTCCCCCCTGGGCACCGCAGACCTAAGCTTGTTTAACTCCTACCTCTTAAAGGGACCGAGAAAAAATGTTCTTTTCTGCACTCCAATGTAAGTCAATGGGGCGATTTTTTGGCTATGTGCTAGAAATGAAATGCAGTGCGGATTGGATGACAGGCACCCTAGGCACCCAGGATCGGCTTTAGTTTCACGTGTATCTCTTAAGCCGGCAGAGAAAACCCACCTGATATGCGCTCCACACAATTGAATAGAGACGCCGTTGATTTTCTATGGGAATTGCAGAAATGACTTCTAAGCCTCAAAATAATGACTTTTTTTCCTAAGGTGGTAGGAATGAAACTCAGTGCGGGCTGGATGGGGTCCCCCCTGGGCACCGCAGACCTAAGCTTGTTTAACTCCTACCTCTTAAAGGGACCGAGAAAAAAATGTTCTTTTCTGCACTCCAATGTAAGTCAATGGGGCGATTTTTTGGCTATGTGCTAGAAATGAAATGCAGTGCGGATTGGATGACAGGCACCCTAGGCACCCAGGATCGACTTTAGTTTCACGTGTATCTCTTAAGCCGGCAGAGAAAACCCACCTGATATGCGCTCCACACAATTGAATAGAGACGCCGTTGATTTTCTATGGGAATTGCAGAAATGACTTCTAAGCCTCAAAATAATGACTTTTTTTCCTAAGGTGGTAGGAATGAAACTCAGTGCGGGCTGGATGGGGTCCCCCCTGGGCACCGCAGACCTAAGCTTGTTTAACTCCTACCTCTTAAAGGGACCGAGAAAAAATGACCTTTTCTGCACTCCAATGTAAGTCAATGGGGCGATTTTTTGGCTATGTGCTAGAAATGAAATGCAGTGCGGATTGGATGACAGGCACCCTAGGCACCCAGGATCAGCTTTAGTTTCACGTGTATCTCTTAAGCCGGCAGAGAAAACCCACCTAATATGCGCTCCACACAATTGAATAGAGACGCCATTGATTTTCTAACAAATTTAGTTTTTATTGGAGAGGGAAGTTTAACGTTTTAACGTTTTAGGAAAAGAATATAAGCTATTCAATCACAGATAATAATATCAATGTAAGAAATGAGAACGAATAAAAGGAGGGGGGGGGAGGGGAGAATGAAGGAAGGTAAGGGAGGGAATGGTATGTGGGGAAGGGTACTGGATACTTTATTATAGCATAATGAAGATACTGCAATCACTTTAATCAAAGAAAGAATTGGGTACTGGGTCTTTGAAGATATGTTCTCACCTGATATTTATATTCGTTGGCATCGCAGAGTCACTGCGCATTCTTTAGGACCCTTGTGCTTGAATTTGCTTAATTGTCAGAGTCACATGAGTGGGAGGGTGTGTCAGGAGGTGGGGGGTTTTCTCGATATGAGGTCCATGGTAGCCATTTTGTATAGAATGATTTGTTACCAGCATTCCTATCGTCTGATACCAGTTCCTCCATTCTGTGATAGTTATCTACCTCCTCTACCCACTTCAAAATCGAAGGAGCAGTGGGGGTCTTCCAGAGTCTAGCTATGATAGCTTTTGCAGCTACTAACATGAAGCCCGTCAGAGAGTACTTGCATAGATATAGGGGAACGGGTATCATTAACAGCAAAGCCTGTTCTGGTGTGTTTTTGATTGGAGTGTCAGTTATTTTGTTGATGATGTCCAATATTTTGTCCCAAAAAGGCCTTATTTTGGGGCAACTCCACCAAATGTGCAGCATGTTTCCCTTTTCCACACCACATCTCCAACAATTGTCTTTGTGATCAGGATAGAAAGTTTTTAGCTTAGTTGGTACTAAGTACCATCTTGTTAGTACTTTATAATTCCTCTCTTGGATATTGCAAGATAAGGAGGTTTTGTGTGTCATATAGAGCGCTTTATTAACCTCATCTTCTGAGAACTTGACGTTTAAGTCCCTTTCCCACTTCTCCAAGTACTCAGGACGTGCGTCATCTGCCATTGATTTTCTGTGGGAATTGCAGAAATGACTTCTAAGCCTCAAAATAATGACTTTTTTTCCTAAGGTGGTAGGAATGAAACTCAGTGCGGGCTGGATGGGGTCCCCCCTGGGCACCGCAGACCTAAGCTTGTTTAACTCCTACCTCTTAAAGGGACCGAGAAAAAATGACCTTTTCTGCACTCCAATGTAAGTCAATGGGGCGATTTTTTGGCTATGTGCTAGAAGTGAAATGCAGTGCGGATTGGATGACAGGCACCCTAGGCACCCAGGATCAGCTTTAGTTTCACGTGTATCTCTTAAGCCGGCAGAGAAAACCCACCTAACATGCGCTCCACACAATTGAATAGAGACGCCATTGATTTTCTATGGGAATTGCAGAAATGACTTCTAAGCCTCAAAATAATGACTTTTTTTCCTAAGGTGGTAGGAATGAAACTCAGTGCGGGCTGGATGGGGTCCCCCCTGGGCACCGCAGACCTAAGCTTGTTTAACTCCTACCTCTTAAAGGGACCGAGAAAAAATTTTCTTTTCTGCACTCCAATGTAAGTCAATGGGGCGATTTTTTGGCTATGTGCTAGAAATGAAATGCAGTGCGGATTGGATGACAGGCACCCTAGGCACCCAGGATCGGCTTTAGTTTCACGTGTATCTCTTAAGCCGGCAGAGAAAACCCACCTGATATGCGCTCCACACAATTGAATAGAGACGCCGTTGATTTTCTATGGGAATTGCAGAAATGACTTCTAAGCCTCAAAATAATGACTTTTTTTCCTAAGGTGGTAGGAATGAAACTCAGTGCGGGCTGGATGGGGTCCCCCCTGGGCACCGCAGACCTAAGCTTGTTTAACTCCTACCTCTTAAAGGGACCGAGAAAAAAATGACCTTTTCTGCACTCCAATGTAAGTCAATGGGGCGATTTTTTGGCTATGTGCTAGAAATGAAATGCAGTGCGGATTGGATGACAGGCACCCTAGGCACCCAGGATCGGCTTTAGTTTCACGTGTATCTCTTAAGCCGGCAGAGAAAACCCACCTGATATGCGCTCCACACAATTGAATAGAGACGCCGTTGATTTTCTATGGGAATTGCAGAAATGACTTCTAAGCCTCAAAATAATGACTTTTTTTCCTAAGGTGGTAGGAATGAAACTCAGTGCGGGCTGGATGGGGTCCCCCCTGGGCACCGCAGACCTAAGCTTGTTTAACTCCTACCTCTTAAAGGGACCGAGAAAAAATGACCTTTTCTGCACTCCAATGTAAGTCAATGGGGCGATTTTTTGGCTATGTGCTAGAAATGAAATGCAGTGCGGATTGGATGACAGGCACCCTAGGCACCCAGGATCAGCTTTAGTTTCACGTGTATCTCTTAAGCCGGCAGAGAAAACCCACCTAATATGCGCTCCACACAATTGAATAGAGACGCCGTTGATTTTCTATGGGAATTGCAGAAATGACTTCTAAGCCTCAAAATAATGACTTTTTTTCCTAAGGTGGTAGGAATGAAACTCAGTGCGGGCTGGATGGGGTCCCCCCTGGGCACCGCAGACCTAAGCTTGTTTAACTCCTACCTCTTAAAGGGACCGAGAAAAAATGTTCTTTTCTGCACTCCAATGTAAGTCAATGGGGCGATTTTTTGGCTATGTGCTAGAAATGAAATGCAGTGCGGATTGGATGACAGGCACCCTAGGCACCCAGGATCGGCTTTAGTTTCACGTGTATCTCTTAAGCCGGCAGAGAAAACCCACCTGATATGCGCTCCACACAATTGAATAGAGACGCCGTTGATTTTCTATGGGAATTGCAGAAATGACTTCTAAGCCTCAAAATAATGACTTTTTTTCCTAAGGTGGTAGGAATGAAACTCAGTGCGGGCTGGATGGGGTCCCCCCTGGGCACCGCAGACCTAAGCTTGTTTAACTCCTACCTCTTAAAGGGACCGAGAAAAAATGACCTTTTCTGCACTCCAATGTAAGTTAATGGGGCGATTTTTTGGCTATGTGCTAGAAATGAAATGCAGTGCGGATTGGATGACAGGCACCCTAGGCACCCAGGATCGGCTTTAGTTTCACGTGTATCTCTTAAGCCGGCAGAGAAAACCCACCTGATATGCGCTCCACACAATTGAATAGAGACGCCGTTGATTTTCTATGGGAATTGCAGAAATGACTTCTAAGCCTCAAAATAATGACTTTTTTTCCTAAGGTGGTAGGAATGAAACTCAGTGCGGGCTGGATGGGGTCCCCCCTGGGCACCGCAGACCTAAGCTTGTTTAACTCCTACCTCTTAAAGGGACCGAGAAAAAATGACCTTTTCTGCACTCCAATGTAAGTCAATGGGGCGATTTTTTGGCTATGTGCTAGAAATGAAATTCAGTGCGGATTGGATGACAGGCACCCTAGGCACCCAGGATCAGCTTTAGTTTCACGTGTATCTCTTAAGCCGGCAGAGAAAACCCACCTAATATGCGCTCCACACAATTGAATAGAGACGCCATTGATTTTTTATGGGAATTGCAGAAATGACTTCTAAGCCTCAAAATAATGACTTTTTTTCCTAAGGTGGTAGGAATGAAACTCAGTGCGGGCTGGATGGGGTCCCCCCTGGGCACCGCAGACCTAAGCTTGTTTAACTCCTACCTCTTAAAGGGACCGAGAAAAAATGTTCTTTTCTGCACTCCAATGTAAGTCAATGGGGCGATTTTTTGGCTATGTGCTAGAAATGAAATGCAGTGCGGATTGGATGACAGGCACCCTAGGCACCCAGGATCGGCTTTAGTTTCACGTGTATCTCTTAAGCCGGCAGAGAAAACCCGCCTGATATGCGCTCCACACAATTGAATAGAGACGCCGTTGATTTTCTATGGGAATTGCAGAAATGACTTCTAAGCCTCAAAATAATGACTTTTTTTCCTAAGGTGGTAGGAATGAAACTCAGTGCGGGCTGGATGGGGTCCCCCCTGGGCACCGCAGACCTAAGCTTGTTTAACTCCTACCTCTTAAAGGGACCGAGAAAAAATGACCTTTTCTGCACTCCAATGTAAGTCAATGGGGCGATTTTTTGGCTATGTGCTAGAAATGAAATGCAGTGCGGATTGGATGACAGGCACCCTAGGCACCCAGGATCAGCTTTAGTTTCACGTGTATCTCTTAAGCCGGCAGAGAAAACCCACCTAATATGCGCTCCACACAATTGAATAGAGACGCCATTGATTTTCTATGGGAATTGCAGAAATGACTTCTAAGCCTCAAAATAATGACTTTTTTTCCTAAGGTGGTAGGAATGAAACTCAGTGCGGGCTGGATGGGGTCCCCCCTGGGCACCGCAGACCTAAGCTTGTTTAACTCCTACCTCTTAAAGGGACCGAGAAAAAATGTTCTTTTCTGCACTCCAATGTAAGTCAATGGGGCGATTTTTTGGCTATGTGCTAGAAATGAAATGCAGTGCGGATTGGATGACAGGCACCCTAGGCACCCAGGATCGGCTTTAGTTTCACGTGTATCTCTTAAGCCGGCAGAGAAAACCCACCTGATATGCGCTCCACACAATTGAATAGAGACGCCGTTGATTTTCTATGGGAATTGCAGAAATGACTTCTAAGCCTCAAAATAATGACTTTTTTTCCTAAGGTGGTAGGAATGAAACTCAGTGCGGGCTGGATGGGGTCCCCCCTGGGCACCGCAGACCTAAGCTTGTTTAACTCCTACCTCTTAAAGGGACCGAGAAAAAATGACCTTTTCTGCACTCCAATGTAAGTCAATGGGGCGATTTTTTGGCTATGTGCTAGAAATGAAATGCAGTGCGGATTGGATGACAGGCACCCTAGGCACCCAGGATCAGCTTTAGTTTCACGTGTATCTCTTAAGCCGGCAGAGAAAACCCACCTAATATGCGCTCCACACAATTGAATAGAGACGCCGTTGATTTTCTATGGGAATTGCAGAAATGACTTCTAAGCCTCAAAATAATGACTTTTTTTCCTAAGGTGGTAGGAATGAAACTCAGTGCGGGCTGGATGGGGTCCCCCCTGGGCACCGCAGACCTAAGCTTGTTTAACTCCTACCTCTTAAAGGGACCGAGAAAAAATGACCTTTTCTGCACTCCAATGTAAGTCAATGGGGCGATTTTTTGGCTATGTGCTAGAAATGAAATTCAGTGCGGATTGGATGACAGGCACACTAGGCACCCAGGATCAGCTTTAGTTTCACGTGTATCTCTTAAGCCGGCAGAGAAAACCCACCTAATATGCGCTCCACACAATTGAATAGAGACGCCATTGATTTTCTATGGGAATTGCAGAAATGACTTCTAAGCCTCAAAATAATGACTTTTTTTCCTAAGGTGGTAGGAATGAAACTCAGTGCGGGCTGGATGGGGTCCCCCCTGGGCACCGCAGACCTAAGCTTGTTTAACTCCTACCTCTTAAAGGGACCGAGAAAAAATGACCTTTTCTGCACTCCAATGTAAGTCAATGGGGCGATTTTTTGGCTATGTGCTAGAAATGAAATGCAGTGCGGATTGGATGACAGGCACCCTAGGCACCCAGGATCGGCTTTAGTTTCACGTGTATCTCTTAAGCCGGCAGAGAAAACCCACCTAATATGCGCTCCACACAATTGAATAGAGACGCCATTGATTTTCTATGGGAATTGCAGAAATGACTTCTAAGCCTCAAAATAATGACTTTTTTTCCTAAGGTGGTAGGAATGAAACTCAGTGCGGGCTGGATGGGGTCCCCCCTGGGCACCGCAGACCTAAGCTTGTTTAACTCCTACCTCTTAAAGGGACCGAGAAAAAATGACCTTTTCTGCACTCCAATGTAAGTCAATGGGGCGATTTTTTGGCTATGTGCTAGAAATGAAATGCAGTGCGGATTGGATGACAGGCACCCTAGGCACCCAGGATCGGCTTTAGTTTCACGTGTATCTCTTAAGCCGGCAGAGAAAACCCACCTGATATGCGCTCCACACAATTGAATAGAGACGCCAGTTGATTTTCTATGGGAATTGCAGAAATGACTTCTAAGCCTCAAAATAATGACTTTTTTTCCTAAGGTGGTAGGAATGAAACTCAGTGCGGGCTGGATGGGGTCCCCCCTGGGCACCGCAGACCTAAGCTTGTTTAACTCCTACCTCTTAAAGGGACCGAGAAAAAATGTACCTTTTCTGCACTCCAATGTAAGTCAATGGGGCGATTTTTTGGCTATGTGCTAGAAATGAAATGCAGTGCGGATTGGATGACAGGCACCCTAGGCACCCAGGATCGGCTTTAGTTTCACGTGTATCTCTTAAGCCGGCAGAGAAAACCCACCTGATATGCGCTCCACACAATTGAATAGAGACGCCGTTGATTTTCTATGGGAATTGCAGAAATGACTTCTAAGCCTCAAAATAATGACTTTTTTTCCTAAGGTGGTAGGAATGAAACTCAGTGCGGGCTGGATGGGGTCCCCCCTGGGCACCGCAGACCTAAGCTTGTTTAACTCCTACCTCTTAAAGGGACCGAGAAAAAATGTACCTTTTCTGCACTCCAATGTAAGTCAATGGGGCGATTTTTTGGCTATGTGCTAGAAATGAAATGCAGTGCGGATTGGATGACAGGCACCCTAGGCACCCAGGATCAGCTTTAGTTTCACGTGTATCTCTTAAGCCGGCAGAGAAAACCCACCTAATATGCGCTCCACACAATTGAATAGAGACGCCGTTGATTTTCTATGGGAATTGCAGAAATGACTTCTAAGCCTCAAAATAATGACTTTTTTTCCTAAGGTGGTAGGAATGAAACTCAGTGCGGGCTGGATGGGGTCCCCCCTGGGCACCGCAGACCTAAGCTTGTTTAACTCCTACCTCTTAAAGGGACCGAGAAAAAATGACCTTTTCTGCACTCCAATGTAAGTCAATGGGGCGATTTTTTGGCTATGTGCTAGAAATGAAATGCAGTGCGGATTGGATGACAGGCACCCTAGGCACCCAGGATCGGCTTTAGTTTCACGTGTATCTCTTAAGCCGGCAGAGAAAACCCACCTGATATGCGCTCCACACAATTGAATAGAGACGCCGTTGATTTTCTATGGGAATTGCAGAAATGACTTCTAAGCCTCAAAATAATGACTTTTTTTCCTAAGGTGGTAGGAATGAAACTCAGTGCGGGCTGGATGGGGTCCCCCCTGGGCACCGCAGACCTAAGCTTGTTTAACTCCTACCTCTTAAAGGGACCGAGAAAAAATGACCTTTTCTGCACTCCAATGTAAGTCGATGGGGCGATTTTTTGGCTATGTGCTAGAAATGAAATGCAGTGCGGATTGGATGACAGGCACCCTAGGCACCCAGGATCGGCTTTAGTTTCACGTGTATCTCTTAAGCCGGCAGAGAAAACCCACCTGATATGCGCTCCACACAATTGAATAGAGACGCCGTTGATTTTCTATGGGAATTGCAGAAATGACTTCTAAGCCTCAAAATAATGACTTTTTTTCCTAAGGTGGTAGGAATGAAACTCAGTGCGGGCTGGATGGGGTCCCCCCTGGGCACCGCAGACCTAAGCTTGTTTAACTCCTACCTCTTAAAGGGACCGAGAAAAAATGACCTTTTCTGCACTCCAATGTAAGTCAATGGGGCGATTTTTTGGCTATGTGCTAGAAATGAAATGCAGTGCGGATTGGATGACAGGCACCCTAGGCACCCAGGATCGGCTTTAGTTTCACGTGTATCTCTTAAGCCGGCAGAGAAAACCCACCTGATATGCGCTCCACACAATTGAATAGAGACGCCGTTGATTTTCTATGGGAATTGCAGAAATGACTTCTAAGCCTCAAAATAATGACTTTTTTTCCTAAGGTGGTAGGAATGAAACTCAGTGCGGGCTGGATGGGGTCCCCCCTGGGCACCGCAGACCTAAGCTTGTTTAACTCCTACCTCTTAAAGGGACCGAGAAAAAATGACCTTTTCTGCACTCCAATGTAAGTCAATGGGGCGATTTTTTGGCTATGTGCTAGAAATGAAATTCAGTGCGGATTGGATGACAGGCACCCTAGGCACCCAGGATCGGCTTTAGTTTCACGTGTATCTCTTAAGCCGGCAGAGAAAACCCACCTAATATGCGCTCCACACAATTGAATAGAGACGCCATTGATTTTCTATGGGAATTGCAGAAATGACTTCTAAGCCTCAAAATAATGACTTTTTTTCCTAAGGTGGTAGGAATGAAACTCAGTGCGGGCTGGATGGGGTCCCCCCTGGGCACCGCAGACCTAAGCTTGTTTAACTCCTACCTCTTAAAGGGACCGAGAAAAAATGTTCTTTTCTGCACTCCAATGTAAGTCAATGGGGCGATTTTTTGGCTATGTGCTAGAAATGAAATGCAGTGCGGATTGGATGACAGGCACCCTAGGCACCCAGGATCAGCTTTAGTTTCACGTGTATCTCTTAAGCCGGCAGAGAAAACCCACCTAATATGCGCTCCACACAATTGAATAGAGACGCCATTGATTTTCTATGGGAATTGCAGAAATGACTTCTAAGCCTCAAAATAATGACTTTTTTTCCTAAGGTGGTAGGAATGAAACTCAGTGCGGGCTGGATGGGGTCCCCCCTGGGCACCGCAGACCTAAGCTTGTTTAACTCCTACCTCTTAAAGGGACCGAGAAAAAATGTTCTTTTCTGCACTCCAATGTAAGTCAATGGGGCGATTTTTTGGCTATGTGCTAGAAATGAAATGCAGTGCGGATTGGATGACAGGCACCCTAGGCACCCAGGATCGGCTTTAGTTTCACGTGTATCTCTTAAGCCGGCAGAGAAAACCCACCTGATATGCGCTCCACACAATTGAATAGAGACGCCGTTGATTTTCTATGGGAATTGCAGAAATGACTTCTAAGCCTCAAAATAATGACTTTTTTTCCTAAGGTGGTAGGAATGAAACTCAGTGCGGGCTGGATGGGGTCCCCCCTGGGCACCGCAGACCTAAGCTTGTTTAACTCCTACCTCTTAAAGGGACCGAGAAAAAATGACCTTTTCTGCACTCCAATGTAAGTCAATGGGGCGATTTTTTGGCTATGTGCTAGAAATGAAATGCAGTGCGGATTGGATGACAGGCACCCTAGGCACCCAGGATCGGCTTTAGTTTCACGTGTATCTCTTAAGCCGGCAGAGAAAACCCACCTGATATGCGCTCCACACAATTGAATAGAGACGCCGTTGATTTTCTATGGGAATTGCAGAAATGACTTCTAAGCCTCAAAATAATGACTTTTTTTCCTAAGGTGGTAGGAATGAAACTCAGTGCGGGCTGGATGGGGTCCCCCCTGGGCACCGCAGACCTAAGCTTGTTTAACTCCTACCTCTTAAAGGGACCGAGAAAAAATGACCTTTTCTGCACTCCAATGTAAGTCAATGGGGCGATTTTTTGGCTATGTGCTAGAAATGAAATGCAGTGCGGATTGGATGACAGGCATCCCTAGGCACCCAGGATCGGCTTTAGTTTCACGTGTATCTCTTAAGCCGGCAGAGAAAACCCACCTGATATGCGCTCCACACAATTGAATAGAGACGCCGTTGATTTTCTATGGGAATTGCAGAAATGACTTCTAAGCCTCAAAATAATGACTTTTTTTCCTAAGGTGGTAGGAATGAAACTCAGTGCGGGCTGGATGGGGTCCCCCCTGGGCACCGCAGACCTAAGCTTGTTTAACTCCTACCTCTTAAAGGGACCGAGAAAAAATGTACCTTTTCTGCACTCCAATGTAAGTCAATGGGGCGATTTTTTGGCTATGTGCTAGAAATGAAATGCAGTGCGGATTGGATGACAGGCACCCTAGGCACCCAGGATCGGCTTTAGTTTCACGTGTATCTCTTAAGCCGGCAGAGAAAACCCACCTAATATGCGCTCCACACAATTGAATAGAGACGCCATTGATTTTCTATGGGAATTGCAGAAATGACTTCTAAGCCTCCAAATAATGACTTTTTTTCCTAAGGTGGTAGGAATGAAACTCAGTGCGGGCTGGATGGGGTCCCCCCTGGGCACCGCAGACCTAAGCTTGTTTAACTCCTACCTCTTAAAGGGACCGAGAAAAAAAGTTTCTTTTCTGCACTCCAATGTAAGTCAATGGGGCGATTTTTTGGCTATGTGCTAGAAATGAAATGCAGTGCGGATTGGATGACAGGCACCCTAGGCACCCAGGATCAGCTTTAGTTTCACGTGTATCTCTTAAGCCGGCAGAGAAAACCCACCTAATATGCGCTCCACACAATTGAATAGAGACGCCATTGATTTTCTATGGGAATTGCAGAAATGACTTCTAAGCCTCAAAATAATGACTTTTTTTCCTAAGGTGGTAGGAATGAAACTCAGTGCGGGCTGGATGGGGTCCCCCCTGGGCACCGCAGACCTAAGCTTGTTTAACTCCTACCTCTTAAAGGGACCGAGAAAAAATGTTCTTTTCTGCACTCCAATGTAAGTCAATGGGGCGATTTTTTGGCTATGTGCTAGAAATGAAATGCAGTGCGGATTGGATGACAGGCACCCTAGGCACCCAGGATCGGCTTTAGTTTCACGTGTATCTCTTAAGCCGGCAGAGAAAACCCACCTGATATGCGCTCCACACAATTGAATAGAGACGCCGTTGATTTTCTATGGGAATTGCAGAAATGACTTCTAAGCCTCAAAATAATGACTTTTTTTCCTAAGGTGGTAGGAATGAAACTCAGTGCGGGCTGGATGGGGTCCCCCCTGGGCACCGCAGACCTAAGCTTGTTTAACTCCTACCTCTTAAAGGGACCGAGAAAAAATGACCTTTTCTGCACTCCAATGTAAGTCAATGGGGCGATTTTTTGGCTATGTGCTAGAAATGAAATGCAGTGCGGATTGGATGACAGGCACCCTAGGCACCCAGGATCGGCTTTAGTTTCACGTGTATCTCTTAAGCCGGCAGAGAAAACCCACCTGATATGCGCTCCACACAATTGAATAGAGACGCCGTTGATTTTCTATGGGAATTGCAGAAATGACTTCTAAGCCTCAAAATAATGACTTTTTTTCCTAAGGTGGTAGGAATGAAACTCAGTGCGGGCTGGATGGGGTCCCCCCTGGGCACCGCAGACCTAAGCTTGTTTAACTCCTACCTCTTAAAGGGACCGAGAAAAAATGACCTTTTCTGCACTCCAATGTAAGTCAATGGGGCGATTTTTTGGCTATGTGCTAGAAATGAAATGCAGTGCGGATTGGATGACAGGCATCCCTAGGCACCCAGGATCGGCTTTAGTTTCACGTGTATCTCTTAAGCCGGCAGAGAAAACCCACCTGATATGCGCTCCACACAATTGAATAGAGACGCCGTTGATTTTCTATGGGAATTGCAGAAATGACTTCTAAGCCTCAAAATAATGACTTTTTTTCCTAAGGTGGTAGGAATGAAACTCAGTGCGGGCTGGATGGGGTCCCCCCTGGGCACCGCAGACCTAAGCTTGTTTAACTCCTACCTCTTAAAGGGACCGAGAAAAAATGACCTTTTCTGCACTCCAATGTAAGTCAATGGGGCGATTTTTTGGCTATGTGCTAGAAATGAAATGCAGTGCGGATTGGATGACAGGCACCCTAGGCACCCAGGATCGGCTTTAGTTTCACGTGTATCTCTTAAGCCGGCAGAGAAAACCCACCTGATATGCGCTCCACACAATTGAATAGAGACGCCGTTGATTTTCTATGGGAATTGCAGAAATGACTTCTAAGCCTCAAAATAATGACTTTTTTTCCTAAGGTGGTAGGAATGAAACTCAGTGCGGGCTGGATGGGGTCCCCCCTGGGCACCGCAGACCTAAGCTTGTTTAACTCCTACCTCTTAAAGGGACCGAGAAAAAATGACCTTTTCTGCACTCCAATGTAAGTCAATGGGGCGATTTTTTGGCTATGTGCTAGAAATGAAATGCAGTGCGGATTGGATGACAGGCACCCTAGGCACCCAGGATCAGCTTTAGTTTCACGTGTATCTCTTAAGCCGGCAGAGAAAACCCACCTAATATGCGCTCCACACAATTGAATAGAGACGCCGTTGATTTTCTATGGGAATTGCAGAAATGACTTCTAAGCCTCAAAATAATGACTTTTTTTCCTAAGGTGGTAGGAATGAAACTCAGTGCGGGCTGGATGGGGTCCCCCCTGGGCACCGCAGACCTAAGCTTGTTTAACTCCTACCTCTTAAAGGGACCGAGAAAAAATGACCTTTTCTGCACTCCAATGTAAGTCAATGGGGCGATTTTTTGGCTATGTGCTAGAAATGAAATGCAGTGCGGATTGGATGACAGGCACCCTAGGCACCCAGGATCGGCTTTAGTTTCACGTGTATCTCTTAAGCCGGCAGAGAAAACCCACCTGATATGCGCTCCACACAATTGAATAGAGACGCCGTTGATTTTCTATGGGAATTGCAGAAATGACTTCTAAGCCTCAAAATAATGACTTTTTTTCCTAAGGTGGTAGGAATGAAACTCAGTGCGGGCTGGATGGGGTCCCCCCTGGGCACCGCAGACCTAAGCTTGTTTAACTCCTACCTCTTAAAGGGACCGAGAAAAAATGACCTTTTCTGCACTCCAATGTAAGTCAATGGGGCGATTTTTTGGCTATGTGCTAGAAATGAAATGCAGTGCGGATTGGATGACAGGCACCCTAGGCACCCAGGATCAGCTTTAGTTTCACGTGTATCTCTTAAGCCGGCAGAGAAAACCCACCTAATATGCGCTCCACACAATTGAATAGAGACGCCGTTGATTTTCTATGGGAATTGCAGAAATGACTTCTAAGCCTCAAAATAATGACTTTTTTTCCTAAGGTGGTAGGAATGAAACTCAGTGCGGGCTGGATGGGGTCCCCCCTGGGCACCGCAGACCTAAGCTTGTTTAACTCCTACCTCTTAAAGGGACCGAGAAAAAATGACCTTTTCTGCACTCCAATGTAAGTCAATGGGGCGATTTTTTGGCTATGTGCTAGAAATGAAATGCAGTGCGGATTGGATGACAGGCACCCTAGGCACCCAGGATCAGCTTTAGTTTCACGTGTATCTCTTAAGCCGGCAGAGAAAACCCACCTAATATGCGCTCCACACAATTGAATAGAGACGCCATTGATTTTCTTTCAAATTTAAGTTTTATTAACACCAAAAGACAAAATCTCACAAAAAGTACAATGGCGAAATACGTATCATTTATACACACCCCATAGGTAAATATCATTTACGCCATATCTAAATTACACATACAGTAACAACCAAACACAATTTTTTTCTTTTTTTAACATAACAAACAAAAGAGGGGAAAAGGGAGAGAATACGGTTATATTTATTATAAATCTTTATTAATATTTATTTCAAAGGTCGTTGTCTGCATGAATACTTACTTACGATAAAACGTAAAGCTGTCTCAATACTCATCACATTAGCTTCATTATATTTATTTATCGCCCATTATAAGATTCCTCTATTCAGCACATAAAATTTTGTCATCTATACCACACTTTGCAATGATTTATATAACTCTGATTCTCTAAAATGGGTCCAATTAAGCCACTTCCTACAAAATTTCTTATCTGTATCCAATTCTTCAGCCACTAGTTCTTCTAACCTATATACTGCATCTACTTCGTCTAACCATTCTGCAATAGTAGGAATCGCCTTAGAGCCCCATTTTCTTGCAATGATCGCTCTGGCCGCTGTAAGAAGAAAGCCTACTAATGATTTCCTGATACAATGTGTTTGCCCTGTAATCATGGACAATAACGTCTGTTTCGGATTATTTTGAATCTGTGTATTCTCAATATTATTTATGATTTCAATTATCTCAGACCAAAATCTCTTGATAGGTAAACATCCCCACCATATATGGCCCATTGTGCCTTTACTCTTTTCACATCTCCAGCATATATCACTACGTTGGGGGTACATTAACGCCAATTTGGCAGGGACAAGGTACCATCTTGCTAGAATTTTGAAATTTCTCTCCTGAATCTTACATGAAATTGAGGTTTTCTGAGCCATGTAGACAGATAGAGAAATTTCTTCAGGGGTAAATGTAAGGTCTAATTCTTTTTCCCATCCTCTAATGTAATCTGGGCATATATTCTCATGCTTTGAGACCAACAATCTATATATTACTGAAATCGCTTTTGTCGTCTCCACTTTTGAAATACATAACTCTTCAAAGGGGAGAAGATCTCTATTTAATCTTAAAATATTTTTCTGTCTATCATAAAACGACAATAAGTTAGTATATTGCTCCTCAACTAGCTCCCTCGGAAGAGACTCTCTAGCCTCAATAAAGGGGAGATCTTCCAGTTGTTTTACCCCTCTTTTATTTAAAAGAGAGTGAAATGTAATTCCCGCTTCCATAGGTATACCTAAGAAATCCTTAGTATATAAAGCTGGGATGAACCTATAATTCCTACATAAAGGAATCAGAGGTCCATCAGGTCGAAATTGTTCCGATGAGAGTTGTTTAGGGGAATTTACTAAAGAAGCAATCGATGCACTAATCGGAGAAGATGTAACCGATGTAATATCTTTCAAGATATTTCTTGGGGTCCAAAGGATGGCCGCAGGATCGAAATTTGTTATAGAGGCCTCTAATTGAACCCATAATTTATCTCTCCTATTTTTGAAGGTGTCCAATACTCTATTTAAAATAGCTGCTTGGTAATATGCAGTGCAACTTGGGAGAGCAAGTCCCCCTTCTAATTTTGGTCTAATTAAAGTTTTTGCTGCTATACGAGCCGGTTTGTTTGCCCAAACAAATTTCATCAAAGTTGCATTCATTCTAGCGAGATAAGGCTGTTTCAATGTTATTGGCACCGCTTGAAATAAATAGAGTAATCTTGGTATCACGTTCATTTTTAAGATGTTAATCCTGCCAATCCACGAAAATTCCTTTTTCTCCCATTTCAGTAAATCAGTTTTTATTTTTTTCATTAGTGCATCAAAATTTTCTCTAATTATAATCTCCGGCAAGGTCGAAATCTGAGTCCCCAGGTAACTCAATGAGATTGTTTTCCAATTGAAAGGGAAGTTGGATTCTAAGTGTTTCCTAGTCTCTTCCGGTATAGCAATCGTAAGTGCTTCACTTTTATTTAGATTCAGCTTATAATTGCTATGGAGCGCGAATTCTTTAATGGTAGCCAAAAGCGATGGTAACGAGATATGTGGCTGAGTTATAAATAAAAGCAAATCATCGGCATAAGCCGAACATAAATGATGTTTTTTACCTATACGAATGCCTTTAATATCAGGATTTGCACGAATCGCATTTAGCAGATGTTCCATGCATAATATGTACAGTATCGGAGAAAGTGGGCATCCCTGTCGTGTTCCATTCTTGATATTAATTGGGCGGGAGAGCGTTCCATTAATTTTTAATTTAGCTGAAGGATTGCTATACAGAGCCATGATTTTAGCTAACATATTGGGTCCAATGCCAATTTGTTTCAATGTGGACTCGAGGAACCTCCAATCGACCCTGTCGAACGCCTTTTCAGCGTCTAAGGCGAGAAACACAGAGCTAATTTTAGATTTATGTGCATACTTTGCTAATGCAAATGCCCTCAGAGTGTTGTCTCTCGCCTCTCTGTTCTTAATAAATCCGACTTGATCTGGGTCAATTAGAGGCTCCACGAGCCCCGACAGTCTATTAGCAATAGCCTTCGAATAGATTTTTGCATCCAAATTCAAAAGAGATATGGGCCTATAATTATTACATGCATGGGGGTCTTTGCCTTCTTTTAAAATAACAGTAATGTACGCTTCCAGGAAGGGTGGATCAAATTTTTGTATGTCTGAAATCGTATTAAAAGTCTTAACTAAATAAGGGGATACAGTATCTATGAACATTTTATAAAATTTGGCTGTGAAGCCATCGGGTCCAGGGCATTTTCCGTTCGGAAGATTCCTAATAATTTCTTTTATCTCTGATATAGTGAAATCCTTTTCTAATTGGTCTCTATCTTCCACAGGAATTTCAGGAAGTCTAGTTTTATAAATGTAATCTGTCAATGAGTCAGCTTCTTCTCGAGAGTTATTCTTTGGCAATTGATATAATTTATCATAGAAAGTTTTGAATGTATCTGAGATCTCGCTTGTTTTGTATGTTATATTACCCTTTGAATTCCTAATAGCTGATAAGATGTTCACTGATTGTTTATTCTTTAGAGCATTCGCCAGGAATTTACTTGGCCTATTGCTCCATAAATAATAGCTCCTTCCACATATCTGGACCGTTTTTTTATATTGGCTATGAATGATATCTTTGATCTTGCACCTTACATCTTTCAGTTCAGCCCAGATACCTTTTGATAATGATTTTTTATGAGCTCCCTCTAAAACATGTAATTTATCCAAAAGATCATTAAGATTTTTCGCTTTGTCCTTTTTTATTCTTGATCCATGTGAAATTAGGGTACCTCTCATTGAGGCCTTAAACGCTTCCCATTTGTATATATCTGCTGTCGGATCATTTTCATGTGCTTTTTCAAAAATTTCAAAAGAGGTTTTTAATTCTGAGATACATGCTATGTCATCTAAAAGTGCTTCATTGAGTCTCCACATCGTAGCTAGTTTTTTCTTAGGGAGAAGGATCAAAGTTGTAAAGACAGGTGCATGATCAGACATTATCATACTGCCAATATTCGCATCTTTTAATGCATCCAGTAGTGTCTGTGAAATATAAATATAGTCCAATCTGCTATAGGAGTTTGTTGGAGATGAGAAAAATGTATAATCTTTCTCAAGCGGATTAGAAATTCTCCATGAATCAACTAATCTAAGCTCTCTCAAAGCATCTAGTATCTTTTTGATCATTTTGTGGGGAAGTTTTGATTTACCCGTCGAGGTATCTATAGATGGATTTATTGGCACATTAAAATCACCTCCTAATACTATCTTCCCTTTGGCGAATGCTTGAAGGTCTTGTAAAGTTCTTTGAAAAAATCTACCCTGATCCTGATTTGGGGCATATATATTTGCCAACGTTATCATCTCTTCCGCAATCAAACAATTGACAAAGATAAATCTCGCATGTATATCTGCCTTAACATCAATTATTTTATGTGGTAGCAATTTATGGAATCCTATCGAAACCCCTTTAGTTTTCTTATCTGTCGACGCGGCATGGCACCAAGTTGGAAAGTATCTATTTTTTTTTAAGTCTGGGATTTTATCCGCTCTGAAATGTGTTTCTTGTAGCATAATTATATATGAATTCTTTTTATGCAAAGAATACAAAACATTTGATCGTTTCTCCGGAATATTAAATCCGTTGACATTCAATGAGGTAAGTATGATATTCGACATTTTTCAAACAGGTGTATCTCAAATCAAGTGGCCACAGTATATAGCAGTAGCTGAGAGATAAAAGTTTATCCAACCTCTAAAACTATGATCTCTACGCAGACAAGAGCCTATAAGCGAATCCAACCGTATAAATAGGGTAAAAAAAAAAAAAAAAAAAAAAAAAAAAAAAAAAAAAAAAAAACAAACACAAACAAAAAACAAAGAGAAAATAAAAACCACAAAAGAACAACAAAAAGAAATAAGCGTCACTAGACGCACTTCACTATTTGTGACAATTGTCACTTAGTCTTGCAAACAAGACAATCTATCGGGAGTATGAGTTGGAACGCTGGTGAACTATTAATACCAACCATAATCTGTCCCGGCCTATAGTTCTCTAATTTAAAAATTATATACCGGAAAAGTTACTGATAGCAGTTTTAAGGGGAGACACAACTGTAATCTTGAAATTGCTATATATAAGTATACTTATACTTATATGAACAAATATGTATATATACATACTTACACATATATTACCCATATTTTGTTACTAAGTCTTAAAATTTCCTCGAAGATAATCCTAAACTATCTAACTATGCTAAAGGAAGTAACGTATAAATTCGCTAGACAATTGTAGAGAATATACTATCATGCAAATCTATTATTCTATACACCTAATGAAATATACCTCAAAAGTACCTTATCTTGGCTGTATATCAGTTCTCAATAACTATTACTTTCTATAAATTATAGCTTATATATCTATTAATTTAAGCTATTACCTTATTCCAAACTAAACTTTATCACCGTTAGTAATGAAAATCTAACCTGATAATAAACCAACCCCAAAAACATTCAACGATACAGATTTGTTATATACAATACTTTCGACATATCTTTATTAACGTCTTCTTGTATTCCTCTTCTCTCTTTGTGGTAATGGGCTTGGGCTAGGACTTCCATCTGGGTTCTGCTCGCTACCTCCAGGACTTGTTGTATAGCTTGGCGGTGGTAGCACCATTGTTTCGTGTAAGTCACACCACTCATTTAGATACAAATTGGACAAGTTTAGGGCTGTCAAAAATACAGGGAGGTCTTTTGGTTCTCTCAGAGTCCAAGTCTTTCCTTCAAATCTTACAACTAATGAAAACGGGTAACCCCATTTATATGGAATATTCTTTTCCTGAAGTTTTTGAATGAGGGGTCTCAATGTCGCTCTCTGCCTGAGAGTAAGCAATGAGAGATCTGTAAATAATTGAATTTTAGCTCCTCTAAAGTCCAGGTCACGCATTTCTCTTGATTTTCTCATGATCTCTTCTTTTTGAGCGTAGAAATGTATCCTACAAATAATATCCCTGGGTCTATTCGGGTCATTCCCCTTAGGTCTTAGAGCTCTATGGACTCTGTCTATTTCAATTTGAGTGTCCAGTGGTTTGCCCAGTATTTTATTGAACAAATTTGTTGCCGTACTATATAAATCAGCCGATTTGACATCTTCCGGAAGTCCCCTTATTCTTATATTATTCCTACGGCTTCTATTCTCTACATCATCAAGCCTAGAAATTAGCATTTTTTGTGATATTTTAAGAGTTTCAGTGGTATAAATTAACTCATTCATTTTTTCTTCCTGTTTTGATTGAGATTTCTCTAATGTCATTGTTTTCTTTTCCAGTGTTGTGACTTTATTTTTAACCACTGCCAAGTCTTTACGCCACGATGCTTTCAGATCCTTTGCCAAATTGTTTAAATCTTGTTTTGATGGGAGTAAATTCAGCAAAGCCTGTAGCTCTGGATGTCCTTGGAGCATTTGTAAATCTTTTTCTGAATCTGTGGTAGAAGTCGGTACTTTTACATCCGTATTAAATATCACCGAGTCCATAGAGGTTTCTGAGGACTCTTCTGATGAAGATATCTCCTGCTCATAAAAAGATTTATTTAAATCTAGTTTGCTAGGTGTCTTCAAAAGCTTCTTTTTGTTTGGGGGAGAGGACTCATCACCAGAGTCATTTGGTGTAAGGTATTCCTCGGAAACTTCCGAGTCTTGCGGACCTCTTTTATGTTGGGTTGGTTTGTAACTCTGTTTAAAAGGAGACCCCTCTTGTATAGTTATGGAGACCCTCTCATTTTTAGGGGGCTTATGTTTTTGACCAGTCATCTGGGCGCTCACTCTAATCGGGACTGAACCCAATTTAGGCTTTGCCCCTAAATCAGAATCTTTCTCATGTATAGGCAGTTTTAAATCTCTCTCTTTCCCAATTATAGGGAGACTATCCCCCAATGTTACATGAGAGGTATTTACAGCAGTTTCACCTCTCTTTTCATCATCCAAGATGGCTGCCGCCTCTATTTCCGGAGCGGCCGCTTCCCGCTGTCCCGACATCTCTTTCCGAACAGCTGCTGGGCCTCCCTGAATCTGGTGAGGTGTGATAAACTCCCCGCTCCTTACTCGCTCCTCTCCTATAGTCGGCTGCTGCGTGCTCACCTTCTGAAGATCTTCTTTGTCTCTGCTCGGAGCATCTAAGATGGCCGCCGTGCTCTTCCCTGCAAGGCCGCCGCTGATCTTTGCCACCAGACCTGCTTTCTTCTTCTCGGATCCCTTCAGATCCTGGGTCAATTTAGTCTCGGTAGGTTCCTTCATCTTCCCCTTCTTGTCTTGTCTCTTTGTTTCCGGCATATCTGCTTTAAATCTTCTTTAGGCTTCGGCCGGTGACGGAGCTCGGTCTAGACACGTCTTGTCATCAGCGTGCCAAGTCACGCTGCCATTGATTTTCTATGGGAATTGCAGAAATGACTTCTAAGCCTCAAAATAATGACTTTTTTTCCTAAGGTGGTAGGAATGAAACTCAGTGCGGGCTGGATGGGGTCCCCCCTGGGCACCGCAGACCTAAGCTTGTTTAACTCCTACCTCTTAAAGGGACCGAGAAAAAATGACCTTTTCTGCACTCCAATGTAAGTCAATGGGGCGATTTTTTGGCTATGTGCTAGAAGTGAAATGCAGTGCGGATTGGATGACAGGCACCCTAGGCACCCAGGATCAGCTTTAGTTTCACGTGTATCTCTTAAGCCGGCAGAGAAAACCCACCTAATATGCGCTCCACACAATTGAATAGAGACGCCATTGATTTTCTATGGGAATTGCAGAAATGACTTCTAAGCCTCAAAATAATGACTTTTTTTCCTAAGGTGGTAGGAATGAAACTCAGTGCGGGCTGGATGGGGTCCCCCCTGGGCACCGCAGACCTAAGCTTGTTTAACTCCTACCTCTTAAAGGGACCGAGAAAAAATTTTCTTTTCTGCACTCCAATGTAAGTCAATGGGGCGATTTTTTGGCTATGTGCTAGAAATGAAATGCAGTGCGGATTGGATGACAGGCACCCTAGGCACCCAGGATCGGCTTTAGTTTCACGTGTATCTCTTAAGCCGGCAGAGAAAACCCACCTGATATGCGCTCCACACAATTGAATAGAGACGCCGTTGATTTTCTATGGGAATTGCAGAAATGACTTCTAAGCCTCAAAATAATGACTTTTTTTCCTAAGGTGGTAGGAATGAAACTCAGTGCGGGCTGGATGGGGTCCCCCCTGGGCACCGCAGACCTAAGCTTGTTTAACTCCTACCTCTTAAAGGGACCGAGAAAAAATGACCTTTTCTGCACTCCAATGTAAGTCAATGGGGCGATTTTTTGGCTATGTGCTAGAAATGAAATTCAGTGCGGATTGGATGACAGGCACCCTAGGCACCCAGGATCAGCTTTAGTTTCACGTGTATCTCTTAAGCCGGCAGAGAAAACCCACCTAATATGCGCTCCACACAATTGAATAGAGACGCCATTGATTTTCTATGGGAATTGCAGAAATGACTTCTAAGCCTCAAAATAATGACTTTTTTTCCTAAGGTGGTAGGAATGAAACTCAGTGCGGGCTGGATGGGGTCCCCCCTGGGCACCGCAGACCTAAGCTTGTTTAACTCCTACCTCTTAAAGGGACCGAGAAAAAATGACCTTTTCTGCACTCCAATGTAAGTTAATGGGGCGATTTTTTGGCTATGTGCTAGAAATGAAATGCAGTGCGGATTGGATGACAGGCACCCTAGGCACCCAAAATCGGCTTTAGTTTCACGTGTATCTCTTAAGCCGGCAGAGAAAACCCACCTGATATGCGCTCCACACAATTGAATAGAGACGCCGTTGATTTTCTATGGGAATTGCAGAAATGACTTCTAAGCCTCAAAATAATGACTTTTTTTCCTAAGGTGGTAGGAATGAAACTCAGTGCGGGCTGGATGGGGTCCCCCCTGGGCACCGCAGACCTAAGCTTGTTTAACTCCTACCTCTTAAAGGGACCGAGAAAAAATGACCTTTTCTGCACTCCAATGTAAGTCAATGGGGCGATTTTTTGGCTATGTGCTAGAAATGAAATTCAGTGCGGATTGGATGACAGGCACCCTAGGCACCCAGGATCAGCTTTAGTTTCACGTGTATCTCTTAAGCCGGCAGAGAAAACCCACCTAATATGCGCTCCACACAATTGAATAGAGACGCCATTGATTTTCTATGGGAATTGCAGAAATGACTTCTAAGCCTCAAAATAATGACTTTTTTTCCTAAGGTGGTAGGAATGAAACTCAGTGCGGGCTGGATGGGGTCCCCCCTGGGCACCGCAGACCTAAGCTTGTTTAACTCCTACCTCTTAAAGGGACCGAGAAAAAATGTTCCTTTTCTGCACTCCAATGTAAGTCAATGGGGCGATTTTTTGGCTATGTGCTAGAAATGAAATGCAGTGCGGATTGGATGACAGGCACCCTAGGCACCCAGGATCGGCTTTAGTTTCACGTGTATCTCTTAAGCCGGCAGAGAAAACCCACCTGATATGCGCTCCACACAATTGAATAGAGACGCCGTTGATTTTCTATGGGAATTGCAGAAATGACTTCTAAGCCTCAAAATAATGACTTTTTTTCCTAAGGTGGTAGGAATGAAACTCAGTGCGGGCTGGATGGGGTCCCCCCTGGGCACCGCAGACCTAAGCTTGTTTAACTCCTACCTCTTAAAGGGACCGAGAAAAAATGACCTTTTCTGCACTCCAATGTAAGTCAATGGGGCGATTTTTTGGCTATGTGCTAGAAATGAAATGCAGTGCGGATTGGATGACAGGCACCCTAGGCACCCAGGATCAGCTTTAGTTTCACGTGTATCTCTTAAGCCGGCAGAGAAAACCCACCTAATATGCGCTCCACACAATTGAATAGAGACGCCATTGATTTTCTATGGGAATTGCAGAAATGACTTCTAAGCCTCAAAATAATGACTTTTTTTCCTAAGGTGGTAGGAATGAAACTCAGTGCGGGCTGGATGGGGTCCCCCCTGGGCACCGCAGACCTAAGCTTGTTTAACTCCTACCTCTTAAAGGGACCGAGAAAAAATTTACCTTTTCTGCACTCCAATGTAAGTCAATGGGGCGATTTTTTGGCTATGTGCTAGAAATGAAATGCAGTGCGGATTGGATGACAGGCACCCTAGGCACCCAGGATCGGCTTTAGTTTCACGTGTATCTCTTAAGCCGGCAGAGAAAACCCACCTGATATGCGCTCCACACAATTGAATAGAGACGCCGTTGATTTTCTATGGGAATTGCAGAAATGACTTCTAAGCCTCAAAATAATGACTTTTTTTCCTAAGGTGGTAGGAATGAAACTCAGTGCGGGCTGGATGGGGTCCCCCCTGGGCACCGCAGACCTAAGCTTGTTTAACTCCTACCTCTTAAAGGGACCGAGAAAAAATGTTCTTTTCTGCACTCCAATGTAAGTCAATAGGGCGATTTTTTGGCTATGTGCTAGAAATGAAATGCAGTGCGGATTGGATGACAGGCACCCTAGGCACCCAGGATCGGCTTTAGTTTCTCGTGTATCTCTTAAGCCGGCAGAGAAAACCCACCTGATATGCGCTCCACACAATTGAATAGAGACGCCGTTGATTTTCTATGGGAATTGCAGAAATGACTTCTAAGCCTCAAAATAATGACTTTTTTTCCTAAGGTGGTAGGAATGAAACTCAGTGCGGGCTGGATGGGGTCCCCCCTGGGCACCGCAGACCTAAGCTTGTTTAACTCCTACCTCTTAAAGGGACCGAGAAAAAATGACCTTTTCTGCACTCCAATGTAAGTCAATGGGGCGATTTTTTGGCTATGTGCTAGAAATGAAATGCAGTGCGGATTGGATGACAGGCACCCTAGGCACCCAGGATCAGGCTTTAGTTTCACGTGTATCTCTTAAGCCGGCAGAGAAAACCCACCTAATATGCGCTCCACACAATTGAATAGAGACGCCATTGATTTTCTATGGGAATTGCAGAAATGACTTCTAAGCCTCAAAATAATGACTTTTTTTCCTAAGGTGGTAGGAATGAAACTCAGTGCGGGCTGGATGGGGTCCCCCCTGGGCACCGCAGACCTAAGCTTGTTTAACTCCTACCTCTTAAAGGGACCGAGAAAAAATGTACCTTTTCTGCACTCCAATGTAAGTCAATGGGGCGATTTTTTGGCTATGTGCTAGAAATGAAATGCAGTGCGGATTGGATGACAGGCACCCTAGGCACCCAGGATCGGCTTTAGTTTCACGTGTATCTCTTAAGCCGGCAGAGAAAACCCACCTGATATGCGCTCCACACAATTGAATAGAGACGCCGTTGATTTTCTATGGGAATTGCAGAAATGACTTCTAAGCCTCAAAATAATGACTTTTTTTCCTAAGGTGGTAGGAATGAAACTCAGTGCGGGCTGGATGGGGTCCCCCCTGGGCACCGCAGACCTAAGCTTGTTTAACTCCTACCTCTTAAAGGGACCGAGAAAAAATGACCTTTTCTGCACTCCAATGTAAGTCAATGGGGCGATTTTTTGGCTATGTGCTAGAAATGAAATGCAGTGCGGATTGGATGACAGGCACCCTAGGCACCCAGGATCGGCTTTAGTTTCACGTGTATCTCTTAAGCCGGCAGAGAAAACCCACCTGATATGCGCTCCACACAATTGAATAGAGACGCCGTTGATTTTCTATGGGAATTGCAGAAATGACTTCTAAGCCTCAAAATAATGACTTTTTTTCCTAAGGTGGTAGGAATGAAACTCAGTGCGGGCTGGATGGGGTCCCCCCTGGGCACCGCAGACCTAAGCTTGTTTAACTCCTACCTCTTAAAGGGACCGAGAAAAAATGACCTTTTCTGCACTCCAATGTAAGTCAATGGGGCGATTTTTTGGCTATGTGCTAGAAATGAAATGCAGTGCGGATTGGATGACAGGCACCCTAGGCACCCAGGATCAGCTTTAGTTTCACGTGTATCTCTTAAGCCGGCAGAGAAAACCCACCTGAATATGCGCTCCACACAATTGAATAGAGACGCCATTGATTTTCTATGGGAATTGCAGAAATGACTTCTAAGCCTCAAAATAATGACTTTTTTTCCTAAGGTGGTAGGAATGAAACTCAGTGCGGGCTGGATGGGGTCCCCCCTGGGCACCGCAGACCTAAGCTTGTTTAACTCCTACCTCTTAAAGGGACCGAGAAAAAATGTTCTTTTCTGCACTCCAATGTAAGTCAATGGGGCGATTTTTTGGCTATGTGCTAGAAATGAAATGCAGTGCGGATTGGATGACAGGCACCCTAGGCACCCAGGATCGGCTTTAGTTTCACGTGTATCTCTTAAGCCGGCAGAGAAAACCCACCTGATATGCGCTCCACACAATTGAATAGAGACGCCGTTGATTTTCTATGGGAATTGCAGAAATGACTTCTAAGCCTCAAAATAATGACTTTTTTTCCTAAGGTGGTAGGAATGAAACTCAGTGCGGGCTGGATGGGGTCCCCCCTGGGCACCGCAGACCTAAGCTTGTTTAACTCCTACCTCTTAAAGGGACCGAGAAAAAATGATCCTTTTCTGCACTCCAATGTAAGTCAATGGGGCGATTTTTTGGCTATGTGCTAGAAATGAAATGCAGTGCGGATTGGATGACAGGCACCCTAGGCACCCAGGATCGGCTTTAGTTTCACGTGTATCTCTTAAGCCGGCAGAGAAAACCCACCTGATATGCGCTCCACACAATTGAATAGAGACGCCGTTGATTTTCTATGGGAATTGCAGAAATGACTTCTAAGCCTCAAAATAATGACTTTTTTTCCTAAGGTGGTAGGAATGAAACTCAGTGCGGGCTGGATGGGGTCCCCCCTGGGCACCGCAGACCTAAGCTTGTTTAACTCCTACCTCTTAAAGGGACCGAGAAAAAATGACCTTTTCTGCACTCCAATGTAAGTCAATGGGGCGATTTTTTGGCTATGTGCTAGAAATGAAATTCAGTGCGGATTGGATGACAGGCACCCTAGGCACCCAGGATCAGCTTTAGTTTCACGTGTATCTCTTAAGCCGGCAGAGAAAACCCACCTAATATGCGCTCCACACAATTGAATAGAGACGCCATTGATTTTCTATGGGAATTGCAGAAATGACTTCTAAGCCTCAAAATAATGACTTTTTTTCCTAAGGTGGTAGGAATGAAACTCAGTGCGGGCTGGATGGGGTCCCCCCTGGGCACCGCAGACCTAAGCTTGTTTAACTCCTACCTCTTAAAGGGACCGAGAAAAAATGTTCTTTTCTGCACTCCAATGTAAGTCAATAGGGCGATTTTTTGGCTATGTGCTAGAAATGAAATGCAGTGCGGATTGGATGACAGGCACCCTAGGCACCCAGGATCGGCTTTAGTTTCACGTGTATCTCTTAAGCCGGCAGAGAAAACCCACCTGATATGCGCTCCACACAATTGAATAGAGACGCCGTTGATTTTCTATGGGAATTGCAGAAATGACTTCTAAGCCTCAAAATAATGACTTTTTTTCCTAAGGTGGTAGGAATGAAACTCAGTGCGGGCTGGATGGGGTCCCCCCTGGGCACCGCAGACCTAAGCTTGTTTAACTCCTACCTCTTAAAGGGACCGAGAAAAAATGACCTTTTCTGCACTCCAATGTAAGTCAATGGGGCGATTTTTTGGCTATGTGCTAGAAATGAAATGCAGTGCGGATTGGATGACAGGCACCCTAGGCACCCAGGATCGGCTTTAGTTTCACGTGTATCTCTTAACCCGGCAGAGAAAACCCACCTGATATGCGCTCCACACAATTGAATAGAGACGCCGTTGATTTTCTATGGGAATTGCAGAAATGACTTCTAAGCCTCAAAATAATGACTTTTTTCCTAAGGTGGTAGGAATGAAACTCAGTGCGGGCTGGATGGGGTCCCCCCTGGGCACCGCAGACCTAAGCTGTTTAACTCCTACCTCTTAAAGGGACCGAGAAAAATGACCTTTTCTGCACTCCAATGTAAGTCAATGGGGCGATTTTTGGCTATGTGCTAGAAATGAAATGCAGTGCGGATTGGATGACAGGCACCCTAGGCACCCAGGATCGGCTTTAGTTTCACGTGTATCTCTTAAGCCGGCAGAGAAAACCCACCTGATATGCGCTCCACACAATTGAATTAGAGACGCCGTTGATTTTCTATGGGAATTGCAGAAATGACTTCTAAGCCTCAAAATAATGACTTTTTTTCCTAAGGTGGTAGGAATGAAACTCAGTGCGGGCTGGATGGGGTCCCCCCTGGGCACCGCAGACCTAAGCTTGTTTAACTCCTACCTCTTAAAGGGACCGAGAAAAAATGACCTTTTCTGCACTCCAATGTAAGTCAATGGGGCGATTTTTTGGCTATGTGCTAGAAATGAAATTCAGTGCGGATTGGATGACAGGCACCCTAGGCACCCAGGATCGGCTTTAGTTTCACGTGTATCTCTTAAGCCGG